>NC_133210.1:21891952-22014452 GCF_958299795.1 Porites lutea | reverse complement strand
CCCACGATACAAAGAGGCCCATGTAGAGGAGAGAGGTCACCAACCTATTTAAACCCTGTTTCTGTGCAACACTATTCAAGATTCATACGATTCACCGATTTTGCCACTACGCCAGTCCCTGGGAACTGCAAAACAGTTCTTATAACAGCGCTTATAATGATACTGATAATAGTTAATATCAATTTCTTTTGTACCTTACCTTGAGAAAAATCTTGGTTTTGCCGACCTGCCAATCAGCATTTCCAAGAAGTCTCTTGGCTATTGCTACTGCGGCATTCTTAAGAGACTGAGAATCAAGCTGTTTTCGTGACATTCCTTCATTTAACATGTAATAACGGTCAGAAAACTCCTTAAATGTGTGACGCATTGGGTAACCAGCCTTCCGTATCCTGTAAGAAGGTAAAAAGAAATATAAACTAAATTATGTGTAAATGAACTTTGCTTAACAGGTTTATCAGCACTTGGTAAAATTCGTGGACGTTTGGTGCACCCGTACCAAAGACGGTCTACAATACCACAGTATATCATGGGTGGGTTACTAGACCTTTGCATGCCGTCATCACAGTATATTATCGTCAGTCCTTAATTAAACATCTGGAGAGCCAAGAAGAGACAATATGGAGACAATGTTCTTATCCTGGAGCACAAGGCACCCGCACTGTGCCTATACTAGCAAATGTCAGCAAGAGAAACTAAGCACAGTAGAAAATTTACCAACCTTATTGTCTCCATCATGCCTGAATATCGCAACTGGCGGCAACATAAAAGGCGATCAAACCTCTGAAAGGATCGAAATAGTACTTCTGTTTAAAGACATTTCGCTTTCAACCGATTCAATATAAATTTTAAGCGGTTCGAGGTTGGCTAATAAGTGCAAAGATAAGCATTTGTGTCGCCCTTAACCTGATGCATTCGTTCCAGTTTTTGTAGTGGCTGTAATTTTTAACTCTATGGATTACGATAACTAGTCAAGGGAACCATGCAGAGGCTGGCACTAAATTGTTATGATACCTACCAACGGTTTCTTGTAGTCATTGGGTTTAATACAGCGTACAAAGAAAGGATGACACGAGGATAAGGTCCTCATGAGCAAATCAAGAGACTTCTTAAACTGAGTTCCGAGAGTTGGAGAACGCTTTCTGGTATCTTCACCCTTAAAATAAAACAGGTTTATTAGCTCGTAGTCTGTCGCGATTAACTCATTCAGGCCTAATTAGCATGAAGCAAAAAGGTTATCAGCCTATTACATATCAGATTCTATATGGAATGCCAGTACATGACCAGCTTACTCCCAGTAATTTCAAAGGTCATTCCTATGGTTCACTGGTATTCACTCGGCTTAACCCGTGTGTCAGTAGCAAAAATGTAGCTAGGAAGGTCCAACGACTTAGTAACCACTAGACCAAAGTACCTTTTATCTAGTTCTTATCCAAAATACAATATGCTAATCAAAGGAATGTAGTTTCCTTAGGTTAGGGGTCAGCGGTGCCTTACTGACAGGAAAAACACCGGGCAACATCAGCAAAACATACAAACCATCGATCTATCTTTGGCAAACAGCTCTAGGAGGAAATTTGACTTGCTTGTTCCCACCAAATCAATAAGATCAGGACTAAAGGTATCGCGATTCTTGTCAAGAAAACCTACCAATTATAACAAAGAAAAGTTTTAAAAAATGACTTAATACTAAGGGTAGCAAAATTACTGGTAACCCAGTAGTTTTCACTGTGGTCAACATATAAAGGACAGAAACAAAATAATAATTGAAATAATTATTATGTTTATGATAGACATAACAAGGTTAAGAATCCAAGCTGGTACGGCAGAGGCTAAACAAGTTGGCTATTTACAACGGGGGTAAATATAATTAAACTTTTACAAGTGTAATTTACAAGTGCAGCTATTGTTCTCAGGCTCTAGAACAATCGCTACACTTGTACACGGGTAAACATGTACAAGGTAAAAGTTTTATTAAATTGACCCCGGGACTACTAAGAACAAAACCAGGGAGCGGTCAGGCAGGGAATGAACCTCCGACAGGATTCCCACATTACAAAGGGTAAACCAGGTTCTTCGTAGCGTGAAAGACAGTGCCGCTTTTACTATCATTTTTTCCTTTATAAAAACTCAAAGCTATAGACAGTGATCAAGACCTCATGGACAAAATTTCCTTTTAACTCGTATTTTTACTATTCCAATACTACGAGAGGCATAAACATGCAAGTGTTAGCGTAATTAGCGAGTACATCTGTGACATGCGCTGCCGCAAGCTGGGAATGACTAAAGCTTCAAATAATACCGATTACATCAGTTTAACAACTTGGGGACAGTTGTTCAGAAGGTGGATAATGTTAACCACCGGATAAATCTCTATTAAGTGAATAGAAAAATTGGTTTCCCTGATACTTATCCACTGGAGAGCAATATTATTTATCTGGTGGATGGCGCTCTCCAGATTCTAAATGACTGAGGCCTTGGCCGAATGGCGCTAAAAGGGTTTTCGTTATTTCGTTTCCTGTACAAAGAATGCATCCCGAAACGTTAACAGGCATCACTTCCTTTTACAAACATCTGCTGCATTATTCAGTTGAGCACAAAGTGCTTCACAGCATATAATCATTTATTAAATCTAAACTGAATGAATAAGTAAAGTTAAAGTTAGAATGTGTACAATGTAACCTTTTGCACTGTAAAAGACAGTTCCTGCGAAATGTCGAATACCAAAGATGGGCGTTCTTGAATTGCCTGGAGGAATGAACAGTTTGGATCGCTTGTGATGCGTGTTGAGTTTTTGTAGCATTGTAGTATCCGTTCCCTAACAAAAGTGAAAAAAAAAAGTGTAGGGAAATTGACAGAAAAGTGTGTTGCATTCTGTTCCATGCTTCAGTGAATGGCTATAACTAGATGCTTTAGAAGAAAAAGTAAGGTACATGTTAAAGTCGTTGAGCGCAACCCTTTGTACAATCATTCAAATAATTTTTTGTTTTGGTTCCTTAACCAACAAGACGGGAAGAAATCCTCACGTGTAATACTAAATTGCCTGACAACTGAAATAGGCAAATAAGCCACCTTGGTACTGATTACCGATCTAAATATAATTCAGAGATGTGAACACTATTAAGAAACTCTTTACCTTTGGAAACCTGCTTTCTTCATCTACTAAAGCTATAATGTTCATCGGTTTCTGTGCCAATAAATCTAGAACCTGCTGATTGTCCACGAATTCTATATGCTGCCACTTAATATCTTCTTTGTTATACTCCTCCTGAAAATATTGAAATCGCAAGAGAACAAAGAAATTAACGACCACAGCCTCCCCCGGCCGTAAAAGTCGAGACCACGGTCAAACCATACCAAGGGTCTACTAGAGTTGAAGAGACTTCAAACTCAAGAAAACTATCCTTGAAAGATTTCGAATACCAGCCAATCAAGAAGACAGAAAAAAAGTTGGTCTTTTTTTAACCCACTTCAAGGGGGAAAATGTAAACTCTACAACCCTAGTAATGCAAAAGGCGTTCCTGCATTGTTTCACTTGGATCTGCAGGCAGGTTAGTTCGAATCGCGAGTTTCCTCAATGTAAAAAAGAAATAGTCTCTAATCTTTAAGAGCCAACTACTGACATAACAGAAGATTTTAAATGGTTTGCAAATAGCATGATATTTCTTTACTGTAAACAAGCTACATTTGCTAGCTTCTAAGCTAACAAAGATGTATATTTTAAAATAAGCCTTTTCTGTCGAAATGTCAGTTATTAAGAGCCAACGGTTTTGAATTAAAAATATTTTTGCTTAAAAGCCCGCATTTTTTGAAGGGTACCTTTTCCACCTTTTTAATCATGCGTACCGAGTGACATTAACGAAAACGGTAAAATTCAATCATTGCATCCTTTGAAACGTAACCACAGAAAATTAACTTTTCTGCTGTATACTATTTACAACAACTTAATTAAAATTAACCTATTGAAAAAGCTCTCAAAACTCACCTGCTCTAGTTTAAAGATGTGTTGTACGAAGAACTGCTGAAGATTCTCATTGGCATAGTTAATGCAAAGCTGCTCAAAACTTAAAGCATAGCAAAGAAAAATGTTATCTGAGTTAATTGCTCTCAGTATTACAATTGTAAAGAGAATAATGCTTAGCTAACTATAACAGAGACGGTTAAGCATTTGGCGTTTAAAGCTATGATTACATAATTTCCCAATTAAATGGTATACATACATAGAATAGCTCGACCATGGTGAGGGTGTTTTCTGCTGTGTTTGCAACAGTCAACTAGCCTGTTAAAAACCGCTACTAATGAAACTTGTTAATTGCTTTTGTTACATTATTACACACTGACTGAGGTCGATGAAGGGGTGTTTGGAGACTGAATCGATTTGAATGAAGACAGAGTTCAATCAGCTTAACAGTCCACTAGACCGTTAACTGTTAACATGACACTGCTCAATAACTTTATTACTTTACCTATTGGAGTCAAAATTTTCAAATCCAAAGATATCAAGAACACCAATGGACGATCTTAATGCTCTAGGTTGTTCCTAAACAACAAAAAAGAAAAGGAAAGCATGGTTCATAAACCTGTTGACAACGATAACAATCAAACGTGAGCTGTTTGACCTGAATTTTTAGATTCTAAAGCTTTGAACTTCTTTCCGTTTATGGCGGCAGTTTGACTCAGTTAAGAAAGACACACCTACAGCCTGTATGCGAAATATAGAAAAAAGGTGCTGGTTTATGTAGGCCTCAACGAATCTATGGACACCTAAACAATCAACTAAAACTTCAAATACACCTTCAAAGACACTTCATGTTAACAATCACGCTAATGTCCAACTTTATTAGTCACACCTTGTCTCTGAATATAGCAGAGTTGATTTTGCTGACAATCCAAACAAATATTCTTCCGTAGATTCCTTTCACAAAGGCATCTCTGATGTCCACAGCTTTGACGGCGCTTACTGGAGAAAAGATCATTTCACCACGTGCAAATGTGGATCGGCTAGTAAAAGCTTCAATGAGACTGTCGCTATTAACCTGGGAACAGGAAATTTTTTAAAACGTTTAAACGTAATTACTCTGCACCAGAAAAAGAGTAGGCTCCCTTGGGATGAAAGATCACTCCCTCCAGACTGGCTCCAGTGCCCAAACTAATAGGTTATAACAATCAAGACATGCTAACACTATTGCCACCTCCCTCCTCTCTCCCCCCCCTCCAACCTCCACAAATAAAAAATGGAATATAATTGTACTTTTTTAATGACAGAAAAAACAAAATGACAACAGTTCGAGATAGCTATAACGTTACTTGTTTCCCCGATTCAGATACAACAAACACAACTATCGACTCCTAGTGCACTAAACAATATTCTGTGTTATAACATACATGTAAGCCCAAATATTGCCTGCAGCAAGGTAGATGACTTTTTTATCTTACCTCTAAGAGGCTAGCCACCAGTTTTGCTAGCTCGTGATCTGTTACATCACATGCATCAACGGTGCTTTTTATAGTGGCTACAACACGAACCACAAAGTAATCTTTAAGTTAGCATATCAACTCCAACAAGAGAGAACTATCAGTGGGCATAATTAATGTATGCCTGCCTATTCTCATTATAACAATAATAAAAAGACACAAACACACACATCAGCAATCAAAGGACAATGAAAAAAATTCTTATACCTCACCATCAAAAACTACAGATATCTACATCTTTTACTAGAGATAATAGCTTAAATTACTTAGATTTGAAAATCTCCATGAAATAGCGAAGAACTTCGCCGCCAGGTCACTCTGGCGATTCGAAATCGCGCATAAAATCGTATGGAGCAAAAAAATCACCCGTGTAAACAGGCCTTCAAATTAAATTTTGTTGTAGCATTTCTGATAGGATAATACATTTGTAAGACCATCCTGCTTTGATTAGTTGGTGGTGATTCTTAAAGTGTTGCCGGGGGACCATTGATCATTACAATTCACTTACATTTGACCTCCCTTGGCTGTAACCAGCATTGAACAATATCTTGCATCTGAAACCATTTTCTTACCTCCGACACAAATTAAAACAATACCTTGCATATATGTACATGTAAGCAACTTTTTACCTTCAAATTCAAGGTTTCCAATGTGTAGAATAGCAGCAAGCAACTTGAAAATGCTCCAGGTGTCCTCCTCACTAAATGTCAATACCTACCATGAATAGAATAAGTTAAAAACACAAAGAGCATCTTTAAAAAAAGTCACTCAAGTAACATTTACAGCTACATTAACTCAATGTTAGCCTGCAATCATGCCTTCCTTATATCTCTTCTATGTCTTCGCAAAAACAAAACGACAACAATTTTAATACCTTCATTGCTCCTCTGATAATCGCATACTCTTCGACATCATCCATTCCATCACACGAAATGCAGTTGCCTTGAGTAAGGTAGTAGTAATCTGATGCATCTGTTAAAGAAAGCCTTTCCCTTTCATCCGGTAACATACCAGCAAGCATCCGGTAAAATATGTGGTAATTTCTTTCATCAGGCATCTAAAGATAGAAGGGAAGCGAAGAAACGCGACGTATTTTTTAGTAGTTTTACAATTGACGATAATTATCTTCCTTCTAACGTTCACAGATCTGAGGCAGGTCCTTGCCATTATATCGATTGTTTTCATTAAAATCAGCCAGCCTTTTTTTTGCCCTCTGCAGACAGTTTACACCAGCCGTTACTACCGTAATTTGAAATTTGTGAAGTTGTATCATAAATAACACTGCCAAAAGCATCTCAGGCTACACTACACTTGACCACAAGCTGACATTTTGAGCAAAAACGTCTCAAAGACGATCCCACACAAGTCATCTTTTTGAGCAACGAGCCAAAAGAGAGAACTGATCGATTACCCAACCAAAACGTAGTTGTGTTTTAAAAAAGTATGTTTCTGCAATAACGTGGAGGATTTCAATTAAATGGATTATGTGTAAACAAGAAGCCACCTTTGCACAGCATGCAATGCCTAAAAAAATTCACAGAAAAAAGGTTTCACAAAATTCTTCTCCTTGGACTTTTGAATGCGAGTTAGTTTTGCAGTTTGAATCGTATAGCGTAAAAGAGAATAGATCGTTTTGCAAGACGAGTGTTTGTAATTTTTTCGTAACTGAGTGACTCATAGGTTATTTCTGTTCAAGTTATATTCACATTATGTAGTGCCTTAATACTCGTAACCTTTGAAGTACTTACTTGGTAGACAAGCCTGGATTTTTCTAACAAATATTGATCGATCTTTGCGCCTTCAATGGAACCAGTCTTATTGAAATGCACGTCAATATATTTACCAAACCGACTGGAGTTATCGTTTCGGACTGTCTTGGCATTTCCAAACGCTTTTTAAGAAAGAAAAGAATAAATGTTTTAATAGTAGATAGGACAGTAGATAGATACAATTAAATCTTCCAAGTAAAAAGCTCGTGCCCTGCTCGAAAATCTGGACGCTCATTGGATTGACTGGAGGGTGAAACAGGGTAATCTTGTACAACTCAAACAGTTTCTTTCCCCTTGGGTCCCCCTGGGTATGAAAGAGCGAAGCAAAGCTTATTATGCTCTACATGTACATAATAATTGCCATGGTGAACATTTGATTGTTCAACGCCAAATACATAATTGTATAGATTTCAAAACATGGTGAAACGTACATTGTAACTGACATAAAAATGCGGGGTATTAATCAACACCTTTGCAAGCATCGTTATATACATGACTTTATCGGTTGCCACAACAGGTATTATTGGGGGCACTAAGGAGGTTTTTGGGTGCACATACCCGGCACAAGACACAGGTTACAATGTAACCGTACACATGTTATAAAAATGAATACAATGTAAATACCCTAAGCCGGAATTTACCTTCTAACACTGGATTAGCTTCTAATATCTGCTGTTCAATCCAGGAATGCTGTCCACTGACAGCAGCAAGAAACTGTAAAATGAGTTTGGTAGACTCTGTCTTGCCGGCTCCACTCTCACCACTATAACACAGTTCAGTATTATCATTACATAAAAATGTCAACAAGCCGATCATTAACAAACGCAAACAATTACTGCATGATTTGGTAGTCACCTCAATTACTGCATGATTTGGTAGTCACCTTTAGCGTCAAAGTGAGTTGTATCACGTCAGTTGATGGTATTATACTCTGGCTATTGACCTTTTTGGTCAATTACGTTGCGATGTTATTGGTCGTCTGTCAGTTAAGCCGTAATGTCATTGGCTATGAAGACTCGCGATGTAATTGGTGCGTTTTGTAGTCAACAGTCACATTGCTGAGCACCATTTACAGACGAAACATCAAATCGACTGGGACTCTGCGACATGTATTACGTATTCTACAGACTACTATCAACGACTCACTTTAGAAAGCTGGTTTACTAACTTAGAACAAACGCCACTGAATCGTAGTCAACAGTTACTGGCACCGTACAAGCGACTTATTGATGAAATCAAGCAAAACTAACTACGAGACAACGACTGGACGACTGACATCTTGACTGACAATAGACGACTTTTTGACTGTGACAAAACAGGGATCGAAACGCACCAATTACGTTACGAGTCTTCATAGCCAATGACATCATGGCTTAACTGACAAACGACCAATAGCATTGCGATGTAATTGACCAATCAGATCAATAACCAGAGTACAATACCATCAACTGACGTGATACAACTCACGTTGACTCTGAAGGTGACTACCACACAGGTTGTCGAAACGTCAGTAACTGTCGACAACAACAGTCCTATTCAGGACTACGTTCACCCGGACGAAAAAACTCAGCCCACTTTTGAGAGCCATTTATACCAGGAAAAATAACACGCGTCCTCAGTGAGACACAAACTTCCCCTGTAAACGGCACATGTCGTCTGAAATAAGAGGCGACTTAGAATAGCTCTTAACACCTGTTCTTTGATAAGACGCGTCCTACCTAAGACGAGAAAAAGTTCGCGTAAATGAACTTAGCCTCTTACAAAAGACTTAAAAAAAGACGCCAACGCACTGTACGCATGAGCTCTTTTAAGATTGAGCGGGAAAATTTTTGCATGCCTTGCCGAGGGCTGGCGGGGAAAAAATTATTTACATTATGATGCCTTCTTGAGTCCGTGAGTTGCTACCTACGATTTATAATTTGATTCTTCGCTGTTTCATTATTATGAGCATGCTTATAGAGGGGGAAATGATCAGATCAGCTTGATAAACATTTTTTGATCCACATGAATTTGCCAGGAATCTAAACAGTCTTACAGTACTTCTGCACTTCGAATTCCTCCCAAAACTAAAAAACTTCACTTGCCCAATGGGCAAGTTAAGATTAGAATTCGCAAGCCTGATTACAAAATCCAGCCCCGAGCTACTGGACACAATATTTTCTTTGCGCGCTGGATTGACACTGAACCTTGAAAAATTCAAATGCCTTGGAGATGGAGTCAAAGCATACTTTACTATAATCATTGTGCTACTCAAAGTACCACAACATACTTAGTCATTTAAACATGATGGAATTGTAATGCAACTGCAGTTATTTACAAGATATAATGATAAACTAACCTGATGATTATGCACTGATCGTGTGCTTCTCTTTTCATATGAGTGTAAGCATTATCTGCCACAGCAAAGATGTGTGGAGGCAGGTCACCCAGTTTTCTATTCTTGTATTTTTTAACATGTTCAGCATCGTAGATGGGGTAAAGTTGATATGGATTAACTGCCACCAAAATAGAGCCAGTATATGTCTGCAGTTTAAAAAAGGCTTTTTCATTACCTGTCTTTATATAAGCAGGTAAAATAATAATATTACAATAAAATAAATAATTATTTATAAACCACAAAAAATAATAAAAATACCAAAACGATAAAACATGTAAACTTAAATTAATGTCAAAACTCTCAACAGTTTACATACAATAATTTAAAATTTTATGTTTGTGTACATATGCATGTAAATAAGGTAGGAATCCCATGAATCTAATGTCAACCAGTCTCAAGCCCTAACTGCAGTGCATATATACATGTATCAGTTAAATTGTAAACACTTCACATGTAGGAGTGTCCAGGCAGGCAAATAAATGTTTTAATGAGCCATGCAGTGTACAGTGTTTACTGAGTATCCTGGCCTTGAATGGAAGTGAGGCAGGGAATGATTTTATTTTCATAGAAACTCCACTGCTTTTTAGAATGTTAAAACAAAGTATACAAACAAAGCATAATAATTATTATTGCCTCCTCCTAGTTTAAGGCTAGGCTGCTCAGAGTATACACTTGAAAATTGGCTTGCTATTAATAATTAAGGCCATCAATTCCAAACAATTTCAATTTTATGAAGCCATTATCTATGTCTGGAACAAAGAATAAGTTTTAGACTCACATAAATTTGATGATTGTAATATCTTATGAACAGGTTGTGAAGTATTCCTGCTTCATTTAAGTCTCCAAGCTGAATCTAAAGTAATTCAAAGAAAATAAGAAACTTGTAAGAAACAAAATGATTTCTCTGAATGACTTGATCAGTAAATTAAACTTCACTTAAAATGGAAATAGAATTCTAAATTTAATACACACTGATTTGGTTGAAGTTTCCAATAGCAAACTTTTTTCAACCATTTTTGGCTTCAATGAAGTGTGACTGGTTATAGTCATTTCAGTCTAGACTTCCTCATCAATTTCCATTACAAAGTTGTCAACATAACGAAAGGCTAAGGCCACCTAGCTGGGTCTGACATCACCTCATTATTTCAAAAATTAAATACCCATTGTATGGGCAGACATACATGCATATATATTTAAAAAAATTACATAAACAAATACAGCTGTATTTTATAAACATGAGAAGAAATAATGTTTTCGTGGCTCGTGACAGAGTAGGCTGTGCCACCAACAGAACTAAGTCCTTGTTCTGGCCCACCTGTGTACCAGGGTTTGAGTACGCACCTTGATTGGGCTGCTAAAAAAGCTATTGTCGATTTGCCAATCAGGTTGAAAGGAAATTCAAAACGTATAAATTTTCCAGTAATTTGTTGAATCTGTTTGAGGCCCAGAACAGGGATCTCTGCACTGCTTCGCAGACGTCACTAACCGGGATTAAACTGTCAGCAAATCAGGCTAGTAACAAGGATACAGGATAAGGAGGAAAAGTCATAAAAACCCTTTTTTAATGTTGCCTGAAACTTTTGGAATTAGATTTCTCTTAGGTATAGAAAATAAATATTATTTATCTCAGCTTTGCAAGACTTCTCAAATTGTCGTTCATTCACCTTTCATATTATTACACTGTCAAAACAAGAAAGAAGTTATCAAAATGCTTTAATTTGTGCCTTCTGATAGAAAAATACTTTTTAAAAAATCTACATCTTTGTGTTCAAGTTTTAAAAATTGCTTCTTTTTACATTTTAGTAATTACCTGCTTTTGAAGGTGCATGTAAAGCCCACCTGATTGCTCTTTGCTGACAAGTTTTTCATGGGGCTCATGTGAGCACTTCATGCTAATTTCCACACCACAATTCACAGAAAAAAATATGGACCACTTGAAAATTGATGCCAGCCAACAGATCAACGAATGCTACCAAGCTGCAGTTTTCAACCATTTTTATTACAAGTTATTACTTTATTGAAAAAATTGATCAACTGTACCAAACAAAATAGGTATTTTCCAAATAAAAACATAAAGAACCCCTCACCAAATCGACCAAGGAGTTTTTGCAAAGGGTGATTTATATCTAAATGACAATAATTACCATGTCGTCTACACCCTTGACACTTGTTGGGTGCATAATCCTAAGTTTGTTGGCCAGAGAGGTTTGGATCCAGTGTTCCTACAAACAGATATTTTCGAAAAATAATTACCAATAATCACTTTGGATGAAGCTGAGTATCATCAAGCTAAAACATGCTTACATCGGGCCATTGATACTAAGTTCACATTCAATTGCCTGTTTATCAGCAAGTTTAGGAGATACATGTAAAGGGCTGTTCAGCTGTGCAAATATTCTCCAAATAGGAGATGTCATCTGTCGAGTTGTATTCTTGCTGTTCTTGCCATGTTTTTAGCCAATAGTTGTCCTATTTCTTCCTCGTGAAACAAGTGAAATGCTCCACCATTTTGTACTCACTACCAAAACAACTCAACCTTGTCACAGGTCTTCTTGGTTACAAACTGTTCAGTTTTCTGGCAATTACGCTGTAGAATTGATGTCATTTTTCTCATATTGAAAAATTCTTCCAAATTTGGTCAACAGTAACTAGCTATGATAAATTACCCATGGAATTTTAGCCAATTAGAAATGGAGAAATATTTTGAATGAATGAATAATAACAATATTTTAATAGAGTACATATCAGTGCTATTTCATACAAGCAATATGTTTGAGATTGTGATTTGTCTTGAAACGAGCGACACTACTGTACTTCTGACATCATCACCTTCATCTGAACTTCTGATCATAACTGTTGAAAAAATAATCCACGATAAACCCCAAGAAGATTTTTCCCAGGATAATTAATGCACAGTACCTTTCCCTCATCATCAACGACTTGAATTTGGCCTGAGTCAGCCAGCTTAACAAGTGCTCCAATGGGTAAGTCAAACTCTCCTCCATCAGTGTTATCTAACCACACATGCTCGCCCTAATAAATAGTTACTGACAGTAAAATTTTCTGGAATGGTAAAATTTAATGTGTTCCTTACATCACAGTTGATCACATTAATGTGCTCAGAGTGGCTGATAAAACCAACTCTTTATTAAACATAAAATTGAATAATTAAAAAAAGAAACACACAAACACACCACCACCAACAACAAAGAAAAACCACACAAAGCTAAATATATATTAAAAACAAAAATAAATAGTTTAAACTTGGGGGGTGGGGGGGGGGGGGGGTGCTGCTGGGTTTTCCAAATCCTGACCCTATTTTAGACCAAAAAATGTCATTGTCCACATACTTTTTAGACCTGGCCTTTTAACATCCAGACCCATTTCAGACCTGAAATAACTTTGATTAGAACACACCAACAAAAAGATTTCTTAAAATCCATTTTGAATTTGCATATATTTATCTTCCTTTCTTATTCATTTGGAATTGAAATGACAAATGTTCATACACTCCTGTAGTTTCCTCTCAAAATTCCTACCCAATTCCAGACCAGAAAGGGTTTTCGACAATTCCCTGGCTATTTCACATGAACTCACCACCTACAAATAACATGAGAACAATAATTGCACAGAACACAAACCTTGGATCGGCAAAGTTTTGTTCTTGAAAAACCAAGAAGTCTTGCCTTAATTCTGAGTACCTTTCATCGTTCAATCATCAAAGCCAAACACAGCACGCCTTGCATTTCCCCAAAGCTGTGGAGTCTGGGTACCAAGCAGCACAATGCATGTGCAAATTTCCACGCACTCTTTGGCGTGAGTTTTTTCTTTCTCCACCTACTCCAAAGTTTTTGCCACCTACTTAAAACCTTATCGAAAATCCTGAGCCTATACCCGTTTTCAGACTCAAATGGTGCAAAAACCATACCCATTTGGGGCGGTACCACTTCCTGGAGTTTAAACAGTAATTTATGAAGACAATCAAGCTGGTCCTTGGGAATGACACAATGAAGAGTGATACAATAGCTTATGCAAGTGTGAAGTCACAAAATAATGTACACGTGAACTTTGTAAATGTATCTGACTCAGGAGACTGAGGAATTCATGAGCTAGTTTAGCAAATTAATTTTAAACAAATATAGAAGGCCTTGCTACAGGTATACTAATCATCACTGTGATTGCGTCACTACTCTAATTTTAAATTATATTAAAATATTGGCATCTCTGTGCATGACTTCAGAAAGGAAACCATGTGTTATTGGTTTTACTAGTAATTTGAAAATATTGATACAGGTTAAAACAGTATTTGAAACTAATTTTTCTTTAGCTACACTGCCTAAGGTGTATATACTGTGAAACCTGAATGCATACTACATACATAGATGTATCAGGACAAAAAAGATTAATTTTCACCCGTTCAAAAACTGTACCATTCCAGTTGTTTGTAATTGTACGATGGATGGTGCATAGTTTTATGCAAAGAAAACATGTTAGGCTTGTGATATGGATAACGTCGTTCAGGTAAGGGGGGTAATATCTTAAGCATAATGACATTATTCATTTGTCTGAAGAAAATAATACAATCAAGGAACCCTTGGAGAACGATGCACAAAAGAACCCCAATTGTCACTATTTGAGTGCAGACATTCGCGAAAAATCCATTATGTAAAGCGTATGATATTTCTTATCCTCCACATCAGACCTCGATGTAAGATGTACATGTGTTGACAATTGGCTTGTTGTGATTACCAGTGAAATACAACGGAAAATGGAAGGAAAACAACATATCAAATATTTATCTTGCTGTTGCCACACGGCATTGACGCTTATTAGTTATTTTAGCGCTGAAAAGCGATGTTGGGCCAAAATACCACAGGAAAACATTTGTGTTCCAATATATCTTTACATTGTAAAAAAAGGATCATAAAAAGGTTTCCACACTGTTATTGAAGCTATATATTAAGTCAATAAAAATGGAAAAACCCGCTGTACATTTTTGGGAGAGAAAATAAGCTACTGGGTTGAATTTTAAAAAGTTTTTCAAAGTCTCGATATTTCATTTCGTTCAAGCGTGTGCTCACCGAAGCATAATATAAGGTAAATGTTTCCCATCGTCAACTAAAACCACTAAACTGCCTACCGATTATGTTATCCTTACATTTACTTAGAACTACTTCCTATTCATATACATTTTACGACGCCCTAACACAAAGAGAGAAAAAGTTTTAAAATTTTAGCGCGTCTACTTTGATAATTAACTACAACACCGGTTGGAGCACACAAGCGTGTGAAATTAAGCTTACTTCCGATTACTTCGAAGAAATTTATATTAAATAGTTAGTGTGTAATCTGACGATTACTGAGATTTTTCACATATTATACCCTTACCTTCGACACAATCACCATTGCAGAGAGTGATGGAAAACTCCAGATGATGTAAAAAGTCTCACGTCAATCGGTGTGGAAGACCTGAAAACACAATCTTACCCCATTGATGTATTTACATACATACAAATATATTTCGATCGTTGTAAATGTTATGCTATAACACTAACAGCAGCTCATCCAAGTGCACAACATTTATGTAAAAGTTCTAATTTAGTGGTACACCGGGTAGATATCAGCTGTAAATCTAAATATAGATAATTGCTACATACATACAGCATACATAGCAAGCATTAGCGACAAGAATATTTAAACATATATCAGTTCAACATTTAGCGACTTACCGGAAGATAAGGTCCCTCAGCTGATCCTGAACGAAAGCATTAGAAACATAACTAAATGGCAGGTACATCTGCACTTCCTTCCCTTTTCTAGGAGATATTAAAAGTATCCTAACCTGGCATCGAAGGCGCTTGGGTAAATCGGATAGAACCACAACAACACACCGCTGGGCAGCACGCAAACGAGGCTGGGCTGCGAGGACTTTGAGAAAGGCGGGAAATCAAAATGTCTGGTACTGGTACTAATGACTCCAGTTTGTTCACTATCAGGATTCCAAGGAAGATCAGCAGGTTTGCGATTTGGCCAACTCGTAAGCAAAATTCAGGACTGATGACCCGAGATTTAGCATACGAATCAAGCTCCCATTCAGGAGTCTATGAAAAAAAAATTGCTGCGAAAGTCTTTAACTGGTTAACCAAGTTGAAAGAAATGACACTTAAAGTTCCATAACACTTGAAATATTTCGACCTGGTAAACCTATATAGAACTTCCTCTTTTCTGAAAATTTCCGCTGGAACAACCTGAGAAGTTTCTATTTTTCTTTGCATCCGGTATTTCCGATTATTTTTTTAAATATCAAAGAGTTAGCAGTAAGTGAGGGAAGACGCCTGGTCGCAGGTTATTACCGAAGAACCCGAGGTAGTTTCGAAAACGAGGCACTCGAAAACGAAGACCGAAGCACGAAGCACCCAAATCTCGAAAACGAAGCACCTAAATCTCGAAGACGAAGCACCTATCGAAAACGAAGCACCCAAATCTCGAAAACGAAGCACCCAAAAACTCGAAAACGAAGACCACTAAACTTGAAACCGGTCTGTCCTTTATAAACATGAGACAGTCTCTTGCTAATAAAGCACGAGCCTCACTCTCCGTTTTCAAACTCGTTTCAGACCTTTTTTGTTAGTGCTCGCGCATACTTGCATACGTCAAAATACGGTCAGTTTTGAAGTCTACATAAACATGTATGTGTACCAAAAAAAATGCGTATTAAGATAAGATGTATCAGATGTATCAAGTATAGCGAGACTAATAGTAAAATTAATACAGGATATCCTATCTAGAAACGTTCAGTTAAACAGTTTGCGGGCTTTTATAAAACCTTGGGATGGATTTTGTCGACCTTTGGGGGTGCGAACGCATCTGCTGCCTCCACCTGATTCGGATTGCGTCATGCTAGACGTAAAATTGTAGTAATTATTCAACCTACAGTGCTTTCGAGTTTTGGGTGCTTCGTTTTCGAAACTACCAAGAACCCGATGGGTCCAACTCCCCATAACCAGGTGCGAGGAAGAAAAGTCCCTAAGACACAGCGGCTGCCAAGAGCCATGAGGCTCTTTTTAAGGGAAAAGCCCTGGGGACGAGGTTGATAATATAGGACAGAGAGGGAGTCTCAGGGCGTTGGCCGGGATATCTTAATTTCAAAAAAGTTATTTTTAGAACTATGCGGACCACGCGGAAACATTTTTCGGTAAACTGGTTGACTTCCGGAAGACTCGCTTTCACGATTCAGCGCGCCAAAGCGAGGCGACGTCAACAAATTAAAAAAAAAAAAAAAATGGCGGCACAAGTGGAGGGTGTGGGATTAGCCCTTAATCCTCTTACTTAGCAACCGCGCTCGACTTATATATCCTGATATGATTGTTCAATAGTTCAGCTGACCTTAGGCCTTGCTCATGTAATCTCCTTTAACAATTAAATAGTATAACCTTGAATATATACTTGGCCTCCACTCTTCGTTTCGCCTCCGATAATCGCACAGAGGGACGATGTGGAGTTGATAAATTGGCCTTCTTCAAAAAAGAACCTACCATAGAAACTGCTTAAAACTTTTACACAAAAAAGGGTCCTTTACAAGCAACGGTAGAAAATGGTTAAAGCGACCGCGTGACCATCGTTTTTGTTTGAACAGCTGGAAAGAGGACAAGTAGCGTTGCGGGCCGGATAAGCGTTGAAGACAAAATGCGCGGCCCCTACAAAGACGACCGTACAAGCGACCGTGTGGACGTATTTTCTGTTGAAAGAGGAAGGAAAAGAACGTTTAAAGGTTTCCAGTATTTTTGTCTAGGACATGACTAGGAAGGCGGGAATTTTGTGGAACACACCTTTTTCTGCTTGACCGATATTTTGTTCCGCACTTCACATTGGACAATTAGCAATTATTCTTTATTGAACACGAGGTTAATAGAAGCGGAATATTCGCGGTGAAGTTAATATTCCTAAGTAAAGAAACCAAAAAGCTCAATTTGATTGACGGATCAAATCATAAATTGTACTTCCAAGCCTAAGAAGAAAAGTAGAGCTTTGTTTTCATATTTATTTCAACACCGTTTGCAACATGAAAAAACACAAATAACCTTACACAAATATAGCTTTTACAAGCAAAAATCGTTTTCAGGACACGCACTCAGTGATCTTTGTAGCGTTTTAGCCTCGCGAGTAAATAATGCGTTAGCTCGATGTTTTGCCAATCTCTTTTAGAGTAAGAACCTTTCAGAATTCGGCAAAATTCTAGGGTCCATTTTTTGAAGGTAAGAAAAGACTTCAAAGCATTCAAAAGAGCGTTTTCCGATTAACTTTACTACGCAGTATTTTTCGCTCTATGGAATGCTGACAATTACAGTTTAATTGAATAGAAGAGGTGGTTTTGTAAACTCAACATTTCCTTCAAAGGCAAATTTTCCCCAGAAATCAAATTCAACTTATGACAAAAAAAAGGCAAATCTTTACGAAATTTCGAGATTTCAATGTCAAGAAACTACAGAGAAACGGCGCCTTGCCTCGAGCAAACGGGCCACCACTGTCTGTACTTATTAAAGAACAACACAAGCTGCACAAGAAACCTTTTTCCCTGACTTGGCGAGTCGACAGATGAAAACAAAGCTCTTCTTTTCTTCACAGGCTGGGAAGCAGAATTTAAAGTTCTGGCGATTCCATATAACCCATTAGGCCATTGTTTGCGAAAGGATTTTTTTAACTGCGATTTGATTTGCAATCATATTTGAAAATTCTGTAAAGATCAAACTTTTGCACATACCGATTTTCACACATGAATTGATCCGTTAAAACCTTCAATCAAATTGAACTTAAATGGTCTCCTTACTGATTTTTAATCTTGGTGAATATAGCTTTAGGAATATTAACCTCGCCGCGAATATTCCGCTTCTATTCACCTGGTGTTCAAGAATATTACAGTGCTTAATTGTTAATTATCCAATGTGAAGCACGTTAAAAAATATCAGTCAAAGCAGGAAAAGGTGTTTTCCACATGATTCCTGGTCATGTCCCTGAGAAAAATACTCGAAACCTTTATGAATTTTTTTCCTTCCTCTTTCAACAGAAAATACTCCAGACACGGTCGCTTGTACAGTCGTCTTTGTAGGACCCGCGCATTTTGTGTTCAACGCTTATCCGGGCCGCAATACTACTTGTCCTCTTTCCAGCTGTTCCAACAAAAACGATGGTCCACGCGGTCGCTTTAACTGTATTTTAATCGTTTCTTGTAAAGGATCCGTTTGTGTAGAAGTTTAAAGCAGTTTCTATGGTAGGTTTTTCGTTGAAGAAGGGCAATTTATCAAGTACACACCCTCCACATCGTCCCACCACTCAGGCAGCCATTTTTATCATTTATTGACCCCGCCTCGCTTTGGCGCGCTGAATCTTCAGGAAGTCAACCAGTTTACCAGAAACTGTTTCCACATGGTCCGCATAGTTCTAAAAATAACTTTTTTGAAATTAAGATATCCCAAAACTCTTTATTAAAATTTTACCGATTTCGCATGAAAAATGACAATTCTAGCAGATACTTACAGTCCATGTAAATACCTCTTCAAGCCGCCATCTTGAAAGGCCAATTAGGACTGAGTACGCATCTGAATAGACCTTCCTTGGATTTTTCTGCTATATCATTTAATTGATTTGTTTTTGTCATTGGTTTTAATAAAAATACAATTTCTTTTTTTCATTTACATCTCTTTCATGTGATTTTCATCACAATAATGGCAAAAACAAGGAATTGATATTTTAGCACAGGACATCCACCATAGTATATCATTGTTACTATATCATAAAGTTGACTTGTTATAGTCATTGGTTTCAATGATAATAATAGTAATACAGTCTTTTTTTCCTTCTACATGCCTTTTATGTATTTTTCATCAAAAATGACAAAAAACAAGGGATCGCAATTGTCGGCACAGGGCACCCATCATGGAAGGTTGTTAAAGAACTTCCCCGAGAAGTTGCTGCAAATCCTGAAGAGGTATCTGTGGGCACCGATCCTAAAATTGACTAACATGCCTTAAGCTACAACCATGCAAAGTTTGGTGCTTTTGTCCACTCTGTATAGATCCGAACCTTCAGCCACCGGACTATATGGTGTGTCGTTATTGTGGTCACGCACGGGTATGGTGTCTGTGGGGAATTTAGACGAAAGTAAGATTTTTCCTCGTTTTTGAAAAATTAGTGGAAAATATGCTCTCGTTGTTATGAATTACCTAGGGATTTGTTAAGAGTATTTAAGGAGTGTTGAATACAAGTGTTCTCTCTGGACGCACTCACGCTTACTTTTTTCTTTTCATTTTTTGTTTTGCTAATTTGTTTCTTTTATATTTTCTTAGGGGTTCATGTTTCCGTTCCAGGAGGAACTGACTCGCGTCTCTTGCGCAGGGAAACCAATGTGAATACAGAAGACTTTTTTGCTTCCAATATTTAAACCTGATTTGACGTTCATGAATTTATACTTTTGTTACATGCGTGTACAGTTGATTCGTGATTTGAGAGGTCTGCTGAAGCTCGGGACCATCTGTGCCCGGTATATGTAGCCTGTCAACAGGCCTTTGGTCGAGCGGGGTGGGGAGAGGGAAAAGCGACTTTCCTTTTCCTTTCCCTTTCCTCGCTATTTTTTTGCCAAAGGAAGGGGAAGGCCAGGTATATGGGACCACCTGTGCCCAGGATTTACAGATTTGCTCGGTTTCTGTATAACAATGTGTTTTATGATTATAGGGACCTTTTGTGTCCGGGTTATGCTTTTGAGTGTCGATCAGTTCGTATGTTTTATTTTGGCATTCTTCAGCTTTGTGATTTCGAGTTTTTTTGTTTTCTTTACAAGGTTTATGACCATTTGTGCGTCAGATTGTGGTTTTTGCGGTTCTTTTATGCTTCGTTTTACTTTTTATTTTCGGTGTTGTTGTCTTTAATTTTGTTTATTAGGTCTTTTTTCTTGGTTTTGTATATTTGATTCTTTTTTGGTTGATCCTGATTAATATATTTATTTATTATTTTATTTCAGTTTCTTGTTAAGCGGATGTTCTTTTGTTTTTCCCTTTGCTCTTTGTTAGTTTTGTCTTTTTACAGATGTGTTCAAGTCTGAAATGTGGTCGGAATTTTTCGCCTCAATTTCAGAGGTTCTTCAGCCCACGGCTTCTTTGGTGAAAAGCACTGTTCTTGCTTCCAAAGCAGATGGTACTGTTCGCTTTAAAAGATGCAAATGTTGCGCTTCCTCCAATCAAGTCTGCCATTTTCCACCTAATCCGTTCCAGATCGCAGTCTACTTGCAGTGTCTTCTTCATGAAGCTTATTCTCCTTCTGCAGTTCTTAACGCGGTCTACAGTATTGACTGGGCGCTACAGTTGGCTGGCTTATCAAAAATCTCCAGTCATCCCCTGGTTGCTTCAATGGTCAGCGCGTCTCAAAGGATTTTGGGCAGGCCAAAGGTCAAAATGGACCCTATAACTACTGAGATATTGAAAGCGCTCGTGGAATCAAAGATAACCTGAAGATAACAGATAAGTCTCCTTCTATTTGTGATCTTAGATCTGTTGCCTTATACCTTATTGGTTAAGCGGGACGGATCCAGATATATCATTGACTCTAAACTGCCACTTCGCCCCAGGATGTTCCAAGGGTGCATTCTTGACTGAGAAGAATTCATGTATACGGTAAAGGACTAAGCAACTGCGAGAAGCCTGCGCCGATCGAAGGCGCGAGAAAATTCACAGTTTGATTCCTCCCCACTTGACAGCACAGCCATTTATAATCTTATTGGGGATTGCGTACTTTTCATCCCCCATGCAGGGGCAGACCTCAGTGCACGTTAAACCTACGTTTTCACACGTCAGTTTTCTCGCATCTGCGAGGCATGTTGGCACCGGCCCTTTGGGCATCAGAACTTGTCCATCCATGGCCGACTGGTGATAATATCCGGTCGACGGATCATTATCTTTGACGGATCCAAACTGATAGTTTCATCGGCTTGCATTGTGCAAAGCTTGAACTAATTACATCATTTGATGCTATGTACACACGTAAAATCAACTGCAAAGATGCAATACTTTTCTTCTTTTATTAAAGAATGTTTATGTAATACTTAGAAGTGATACTTAACAATTTAAAAAAGTTTCTGCCAAAAAGATACCAACAGTCCAGAAATATAGTGAAATACAAATGGCTTGAAAGATGGGGTATTATCTTCCCTTAATCTAATACCACTATCATCCTTTTTTCCATTTGACATGAAAACGAGGCTGAATGAACAAAAAATTTATCGGCTAAGCCGTGAGTTTTTTGGATAGAAACTGGACAAAGTTGAAGGACAAAAGTTTCTTTTGTCTGAAAAAGGAACATTTGACACGCCCGGCAGAATTCATAAAAAGACTTTGAAGATTCTATTTCGGGTAGAATAAAGATGATTAGACACGTCTCATAAGAGGACGGTATTTGTCGTGTCGTTTCCCACAAAAACGGCAGTGCTCTTGTTACAATTGTCTTTTGAAAAGACTAAGGAGATATAGGAGTTTCTTTGTAGTTTTGTTTTGTGTGTTTCTTAAAATCTATTTGGTTGCAACTTTAAGCCTCGTTTTCATGTTAAAGTCATTTTCACTGTTTTCGACTTTTAGAAACAGGTAGACTACAGGTATCACTTAAAACCTATACAACAATTTGAAACCACGAACGAGCTAGCTAAAAAGAGGGCACTTTAGTCACTTTAATCTATCAATCCATCGTGAAAGCTTTTCTGTTCTCTGGGTTGAGGAAATCGCTGACAGTTTCACATGCATCTTTGCAAATCTTATTTGTTGCATCATTGTGCGACGGTCACAGCCTGAATGGCACTGTACAGCAGTAGTAGTAGACAGTGAAAACGTCCGATGTAACTTTATAATAATGATTAGATTAATGATACGATAATTTATTACTTTGTATTGCGCAAATTAACCAAAACATGATCAAATGCGTATCATTCTTAAGCTACAAAAACTAAAGCTGACTAAAAATATATAGTAGTACAGCACGGTATTTTTGCTATATGAATGGTTACAGTTAACTAGATTTTTGATCTTGAAATAAAAGCCTTCAAACTGAATTCCACTCTCATCGTTCTTGGTATTAGCCGGTCTCGTACTATGAATCGACTTTTCCTCGATCTGCATGATCAGACCCACTTTCAAAATGCATGTATCAACTTGGTTTAGTGCTTGTATCCGCGTTGCTGAACTGAGCCGGTTTGCTTAATTTCAAATCACAACTTGGGCTGAGTTTAAAGTTTGTTTGCGCGCCTGCTGGCGACATTTTCATGAGCTGCTGATACTGATTATTTTTTTACAATAAAATAACTTTTTCGGGGACTAAAAATCCTGAGCTAGGGTGTTTACAAATCAAAAGGGGCGCTTCAAGAAAATATAGGAATTAAAGGATCTTTTTTCTACGCTACTATAACTTTTTCATTCTGATAAAAAGTAGAAATATACAATCGTCCTCTTAGAGTACATTTTTCCTCAGTCTTGAACAGTTTATGCACTGTAATTTGTAATACTCAGGATGTTTTGAAACAAAGACTTATGGAGCGTCACTATCAACGGTTCCATTGCTATCGAGAGTCCTCAAATGGTTAAGAAGATCAGTTATGGTGTCCGCTTGTTGACTTCTGAAAGAATACACGGAACGGTTTGTCGTCACAGCCAAAACAGGATCCAGATACATTCCTTTCCTACAAAAGGGTAAATGAATTTACTTTAAGGTAAAGCTCTTGAAAACAACAAAAGCTGCATTGAAATTTTACTTGCAAAAGCAGTAAGTAGAACAACTTATCCTACTGATTTAGCCTGGCGGGGTCAGTTCCTAAATTTCTCTGAGTGATTATTGCACGACAGTATTAGAGTGTCTATTAACTGCTAAGAGAAATCAGTAGAAGCATAGAACGATATGTAACTGTTGCACCAGCCATCAAGCAGGAAAGGGGCTGTAATTACCCTACTAGACCTTAAAAAGCTTTAACCATCGGATTCATGAGAACGTTTACACCATAAATGTTGCACTCTTAGTTTGCTTTGTTGCGTTAAGTGAAATATATAGGAAGACTAAAAAATATTCAGAATTATCACTCGAATAAAACATACCTCACACTCTCAACTTTGTTTATCTGAGAAAAGTCGAGGCCAAGAACAGGTGGAGCTTTAATATCCTCCTTCGGTAGAACAAGAAGTCCACTTGAATTGATAGCAAGATTAATGGCGATTTTAGGAAGCTTTGGCCCCGATGACACAAAACCATCAAACATTCTTGAGAATTCATTAAACCAGCTGGTTGCTGCGTATATCACAATGTCGTGTTTGACGAATTCTCCATCAGCTCTTTCGTTCACGCGTGGACTCTATAGAAAAGGAAGAATATATATTTGAGAAGTTTAATGTTCCGTGTTACTGGGGATCACAGTGTTGCACGAGCTTTAGAAACTGAGCTACAAAAGTAATTAAGGACAGGTTCCTAAGTTGTCTACAGGTCTATTCTGCACTTAAAAGGGCACAAGAGAAATGTTACAGTCGACTCCCGATAACTCGAACCTTCAAGGGAAATCGAAAAAAGTTCGAGTTATCGGGAGTTCGAAGAAAATAGCCGATAGTAAGGTAAAAAACAGTTTTTACTGTACAGTGAACATTTTAATCACATTTAATTGTAGAAATGTCAAGTGAAAATTAAAAGATACTTCTAGATTATAAATCAGAACGTAACGTAACAAAACATGGCCTAAATAGAGCATGCGTTTTACTGTTTTGAGAAGTAAAGTTGCTTCACGTTAACCTGTGACAATCAACATCTACCTCCCCTAGTAAACTATACTCCTACAACACGTCAATAGGAAATCCAAAATTCAATGTTTCGGACGCCAGGAGACGGCTTTTTTTCCCGACTTTTTAAGGGCTCAAAACTTTGTTCGATTTATCGAGGGTAAAATTATTAAAGAAAGTGACCTGAGGGGAAACTAAAATTCGTTCGAGTTAGCGGGAGTTCGAGTTATCGAGGGTTCGAGTTACCGAGGGTAAAATTACAGTAACTGTATGATGGAAATCCAGAGGAAATCGATTTTGGTTCCAGTTAGCGTGAGGTTCGAGTTAGCGGGGGTTCGAGTTATCCGAAGTCGACTGTACTTAAGGTATAACCCAGTCCAACAGTCACAGCATTCGAATGAATAATGGATGAATGCCTTGATTTCTAACGTCAGCGCTAGGGGTTTCATGTAAAATTAAAGAAAATTATGGCTGCTATCGAACACTTTCATTGTACATTAGAGAACGCATTATATTGGAAAGTTATAACCAAAACAAAAAGGAATTTTCGGTATTTCATTCATTACCTTTTTCTTAAGAGTGACGCTGGCTCTTACGCTCTGGTTGATTTTATTATTATTATGTCGCAGTATAAAACTTTGGAATGTTGTCCACATTATGAGTAGTATAGGGCGCATAACGTGACCTACAACACTTGAGAAGCAGAGTATACTTGGAAGTAAAAAAAGGTCAGTACGAAACCCTAATACGATCCTAATATACATAATGATATGAATCTCTCTACTTAAAAAGCCAATTTAGAATATTATTAAATTCTTATACTCTGTAAAACCTACGCAAAGACAGAAGCCTATTTAGAAAATTAGTCAGTTTTTATACTTTCATTATCTCTTATATACCTAAACGAGGCCATCATAATGTGGTTATCTCTACTAAAAGCATATTTAGAATAATATCAAACTCTAATACTCTAAAAAATTTAGGTGAAAACATCAGGAAACTTGTGTTTCTAGATTTCTAGAGAAAAAAAAAACCCCTAAAAACTGGAGCCCTTAGCGCCCTAACTTAGTATTTATCTTAAATGTTCTGGCTATGTTTAAAGTGTTTGAGATGACCGACTTCTGCATCCGCTCAAGTACGCTCCGTGCTCTCGCTCCAAGTAGCTTCCTCACCGACTTCTCTAGGTGTTTAGAGTAACCACCCACACGTCAATTATTACGTTGTACTGTTCATCCCTGTAACCAATGTATCTCTGCTTCAGCTCCCACATCATGGGCCCATACTTGAGTGTCTTTTCCTCATCTTATTATTAAATTATTATTATTATTATTTATTTATTTATTCACAGAATTTTCCTAGAGAGGAACGCGGCGGTCATCCATATGGCCATGACCGTAACAAAAACAACACGGGCAGCGATCTTTTTGACAAAAAAATAAGTCTTCTCAGCCATTGCCTGGAATTTCGAACAAAATATACACCCGTTAACTGCCTCTAAGCTGATGAGGTGGGATGAATCAGACGATTACCGGCCAAAAACTTTCTTTAATTTTTGAAGTATCCAAGGTTTTTATTTGTCGAAAATTTGTTCAGTTGGCTCTTGGTACAATCTACAGAGGTGAATTCAGTTTCAGTTATTCCTTTTTTTCGACAAGCGAAAAATATATGCCACTTATTTATCGTGATTCATTTGCTAGTTTTATTTGCTTGTTTGGTAAATAAACGAGTACATTGTCAAAAATAGCTTTAAACGGATAAGAAGAAAAAACATATTTACATTTCAATCATGTGCCTGAAATAGTTTTTAAAAAGTCGATTACTCACTGAAAAGACAGTGATCATTTGCATGGACAAATTTATTAGTAGTATTATTAATAATACAACTAATAATTATGTTTTAAAAATCCAATTCAACTTAAAAAGGTTGGGTTTTGTTTAACTTTCCTAGAGATGCAAGGTGTTATAGCAATAAATTAAAACGTAATTAGAGAACGACTGGTCGCACCTCTATATCTTATATAGATATTGGAAGGATCTTTTTGAGAGCTCACCTTATAAAATGATTCTATGACGTTGTTAAAAAGCTCATCCCCTTTTTTACTATCAAGGACAAACTGTGGCACAGATTCTTTAATCAATTTTCGTAGGACGTCTTCTTCCATCTCGGGACCATTTTCGATGTAGTATCGTTTAGCTATTATGTCAAACAGATCTTCTTCCTACCAAAAAAGAAAGAAAAGAAAAAGAAAAGTGAAAAATGAGGTTCAAAAAGGTGATGTCCTATCCAGCATGTGATTTTTCATAATAATGATGATGATAACAACAACAATAATAATATTAAGGGAATTATTTTTTGTTTGTCTTATCCAGTTTACCTGGCTGCATACATATTCTCCAGTTAGTATCCCACCGATAATCTGGTGGTAAATCAAATTTGTGGCCACCCTATCGTTGTTTGGATTAATCACAGGCTCAAACAAATCTTTACGCAGGTAAAAGCCCCAGACGTCGGGATCATCTCTATCTTTTGTCCTTGCGTACTGCTCGGCTAAAGACGCGGCATCGAGTACACTTTCAGAACCACAGCCCCAGTTAGCCACCTGCAACACAGCAAAAGCCCTTAAAGAAGATATCCATTTTAGGAAAATTTTGAAGACATTAATTAGCGAAATGCCTACTTCATTTAAAACTGTCTCTTATTTTTCATCGTAGTATGTGAGATGAATGATAGGCTTGTTTATCGTTTTCTTCACAGAAACAAACAATCCATACCGTTTCGTCAAAAAACCGTAATGATTGCGTGACTATGAGCATTGATTTAGTTAAAGTTTAAAGGGATTATGTTTAAGAACGTTGATTGACATTGATTCTATACATTGATTTAAAAGCATTAGGTTATTGTTTTTCAAACCATTTTTTTTTCAGTAATCGAAGTGAGAATGAAGTTTATAGTCTGTTTATAAATCCGCTTACCTGAAAAATGTTTAAAGAATCTGCTAACCTGTAAAGTAAGACTGTTATAACGACCAGCCACAGAAGTAAGTTTACATCGAAGTTTTCTGAATTTAGCTACAATATTAAGACTCGATTTGTGTTTGTTCTGATTGCGAATTATAGATAATTAATGCATTTCTTTAGATGGAATAATTATTAAAGCTTGGCTTGATATTATGCGGTTTGTGGTGATCATTTGAACTGACCAGTTCCAAGGGAAACACATACTAATATTCCCCCTTGATAATTGACACCTTACGTCTGATGAGGACCAGTAGCGACAAGTCAAAAACCACGACGGGTAAAAAAATAGTGTACACGTGTGACAAACGATAAACTAGCCTTTCATGCCTGTTTTTTTGAGAAAGTTATAAATTCCAAATTTAATCTAGAGTCCTGAAAAAAAAACAAAAACAAAAACAAAACAAAACAAAACAACAACAACAACAACGACTACTTTGTTTCTATTAGTGTCAATGTATTTGCAGATATAATATTTAAGTACAATTTAATGTCCCTTACTGAGGGGGACATTGGGGATTTGCGGTGTTGCGGTGTTAGGCATTTTTTCATGCGGTGTTGCGGTGAACAAAATCTCAGCTTGCGGTGTTGCGGTGTTCTTAAACCTCACGGTGTGCGATGTTTGCGTCTTAAAGTCTGCGGTGTTCGGTGAAACGAAGTTATCTGCGGTGTCGCAGTTTCCATTTTGAAGCTTGTCAGTTCTAAATTTAGCCTCCATCATGTTTGATTTGAAATAAAATACACTCTAAGGGTCCTCTAATACTCTCTAGTTAATATTAAATACGCTGCCCGTCACCAATCCTAAGCCTGTTTTTCATTTATATTAAGTAACTTGATAAGCAACGTGACCTTCGCGACCAGGATCGCCACATGTACGTCCGTCAGGCAAGATGAGCGAAAACCTTGCGACTGACGCAGCTGATCCTGTCGATCCTGAATGCGTAGTTCATTGCGTAGCTTTTTTTTTACGAGGAGGGCAAAGGTGGAGAAGACTATAGGTGGAAAAACAAATTTCGATGCTCCATAAACAAAGAGGAAAAGAGACTCGCGAAGTTTGTAGAATGCATTTGGTAAGTAACACGCATTGTCTCTGTATCTGAATGTCGTAGCTAGTCTTAACTGTATAAGGTCGTACGGAGGTCAATCTGATATCTGTCTAAACCCACTCCAAGGTCGTTCGATCTTCTGGGACCTTTAAGACGCTGTTTGGATCACTATTTGACCTATTTTTGTCTACTTTCTCAAATGGGTCAAATAGCTATTGATATCAAGCGCGTGAACGGGCCGCGGGAGACTAGGGGGGAGGGACAAGGGGGAGGGGTAAGGTGTATTTTTTTTTTGTTTAAAAAAGAAATAACAGAGGAAAAAAAAATAAAGAAAGAATAAAATTTCAAGGCAACGTGGTAGCGCGAAAACTTGTTTTGGCTAGAATAAATGAGTCGCGGGCTGTTCTGGGTTTGAAAATTAAAGATATTCGATATATGACCTATACAGGGACGTGCCGCTGGTTTATGTAATTTGGCCTCTCTGCCCTGAACAGGATCTGAATAGAGTATATAATTCAAGCAAGTGTGTCCTAAACAGGGTGTGGAAACGTCTCAGAAAGGGCATAGCAAAACACTATCGTCGGGTATTTTGAAGCAATACAAATGGAGAGGTTCGTCCTTCAGGTTAGCAGGTCATCAATCAACACGAAATCCACGAAATCATTTTCAGGACCAGATATAAGCCCTATGTGGCCGGGCGGTCAAGTAGCGGCTCGGGGTATTTGTTTGAGCCTTCAGATACGTCAAATACTACGTACTTTTCCTATTTCCCCCACTACTAGCACAACTGGCCGCCATCTTGGATTTGAGCGTGACTACAACTACCATACTGCCTTTCGGGCGTGTTACGTCATCATGCATACGGTCTATTGCCTGAGTACCCATAGTTAAAAGGTTTCAAAGCCTGAAACTTAAATATTCAAGAAAGGAGACTGGGAGTATTTTTCTGTGACAATGTTCATTAATTTCAGGACAAGCGACTCCCCGGAAATATTCTTGTAGCACGAGGCAGCGGTAATTTTCCGCTCAAGTTCATAGATCTTCTAGGATTCTAGAGTCAAAGTGTACGTAACAACCAAGATCGAAAGGCACAGGCGGAGTAACTACAGCTTTGGCCCCGTTATGTGTTGTTTCAGAGATTTTCTTAAGGTCAAAGGCAAAATCTTGAAAGCTTTATCTTGTACTGACGCTAAAATCATTAGACTGAAAATAGATATTGCGGTGACGGTGATCCAGCGACTTTTCTTGCGGTGATGCGGTGTTCGGCAAAATTTTTTGCGGTGTTGCGGTGTTCAGACCCCCCCTATGTCCCCCTCCTTACTGGAGACGAACTGGGACCCTATTTCAATGTCAGTTCTGAAATAGACACCGGTAGCAGTACGAGAGAAACTTTTACCTTTTAAGACTTTTAACCCAGTTGATCTTTTTTCACCATTAAAACATATAGCGGTGTTGTTTCCCCTATTGTAAATTAGTTCACTTAAGCAGGGATATCAGTCTTGTGAACGATCTTGCTCGATCGCTACATTGTTTGTGGGCATGTCTTGTAGTTAGCTTTTTTGATTCAGCATGACCCGTATGACGTAGTTTTCGATTTTGTTCTACTCGCTCACCCTGTCACTTGGATACTGAATCACATCGCCAGAAGATTGTTTCACATGGTAGAAAAAAGAAAGGTCGCCTCAGCCCCTTATTCTTTGTGGAAACACTCTATGCGCTTTACAGTGTTTTCCAATCACATCAGTCTCTGTCGTTGTGAATGAGGGATCTCTTTTGGTAAACATGGATTTTCTCTATTTATATTTGTTTACAGTGCATCGCTTTACCGCCTAAGCCAACCCTGTTGAGACTTTTAAATTAGCAAAAACTTACTTGCTCCAAGGCTGCAATGTAGATAGAAAATCCAAAAATACTCTTCATTCCAATTTCTTTCTTAACTAGCTTACAGAGTTCTTTACAAGTTGTGGCAGGATCTACTTCAAATTTCTTAATTGAGCCATCCATAAATGTGACTGGTATGATGGGCTGGGATTGAGTTTTGACCGCCTGATAATAAAAAAGGATGAACAATTAACTGACTATTAAACAGAAATACGTATCTCATGATAACAGCACAAGAATATTTCTAGCGGAGCTATAAAGTAAAGTAATCCGGATCCCGGACTGATCCGGGAAATTTTTGCTTTTGGAATGTAGAATTTGGGAAATGTATTTGTTGTGGACCCGAATCCGGAATTCAGAATCCCGCTAACGATTGGAATCCGGCATCCAAGTTCCGCTGACAACGAATCCTGGATTCTAGCACCTGGAATCTGGAATTCAGAGCGTGGAGCGGACTGTCTTAGATTACCTTACATGGGGCTGGCGAAACATAATAACATTATAGCATTTTCAAACTCAAAACACGAAAAATAAAATTTCTTTCATGCCACTCAAAAAAATAGATAAATAACTGGCTTCCTCTTTAAGGGATTTAGTCTTCCAACTGCCCTTATTTGACACTGACTTTGCTCGAGGAATCATCCCATGATTTTACGCAGCGCTTTTCCCAACAAAAAGACAAATAAACAAACAAAAGGTCTTTGAATCCTTAGGATATGACTTACAATTATGGGTTATTTATGAATCCAGTCCCAGTGTCTTTTATTTTTCTTTTATAAAATTGTCATTGAATATAGAGAGACATACCTCAAGTTCCACTGCTGACGGCGGTTGCCTTCGGCAATCGATTTGGAGAGTTCGTTGAAGAATTTTGTAGCAATATTCCCCAAAATCACCGGGACCCTGCTTCAAGAAGCTTCGTATGTAATTTAACAACTGCAGATTGAAGTCGATTATAGAGAAGGGATTAAATAACTGAGGATCTTACACTAAACATGAAATGTGGAAAAGGCTCATTACCTCTTGCCCACAATGTTGCGCCCGTTTTCACGAGGCTTAAGCGGGTTACACAAAATGTACAAGTGGAAAAAGCGGATAAATGAAGCAACAGACTACTCGAAAAATTAAAAATTAAAGAAATTCTTATTAGCGAGAACAGGCCTTTAATTAATAATTTTAGCCTTGAAATTACCTTTCTTTCTTTTCTTAAAACCAACATAATTTTGATATGAAACGATCTCAGTCAAATAAATTATTATAAAAATAAAACAAAAGCCGTAAACACCAGAGAAACTTGAGTGGTCTTGAGTAAAACTCATAGAAAACGGTATTTAGGGTGTTGTGATTTTTTTTACCAATGGGCCTTCAAGTTAAGAGAATCGAGAACAGAATTTCTCATCTGCCCAAGATCAGCAGTTTTATGGCATTACTTTTTTTTAAGTGACAGGAGTGCTCTAATGATCGATTATTACATTCTAACCAAGAGAGGATAAAGGGGACAGAGAGGGCATCCCCCATACACACCCTATTCCATAGGTAATTCGTCTCGATTTATTTTTAAGACCACAGATCCCAAGGGGGATTAGAAAACAGTCAATCACATAGCGCGAATGTGTTCCGCGTGGATGACCCACGCTCAGAGCCACGCGCCCTTCACGAATTGACGCAGAACAAAATGGCGGAAGATGCGGAGAGCGATATTGCTATTCGTTTTGTCCACGAAAACGACTAAAGAGAGATTTCTGCTAGAGCTGTGTCAGCGAAATGGAAATTAAAAAAGAATCACCCTTCCTCTCTTGTATAGAACTAGCAGTACAGCAGGAAAATCCGTAACACACTGAATATTCTCTAAGGATTATTTATAATTTACAGTTCGAAGAGAGCAATTTCTGGTTTGATATTTACTCTTTTATTAGTCTTTTATTATTCAACAAAAATAACACTTGGCGTCCTACTTGCTTTATTGTACAAACATAGTTGATTGAGTGGAATGGTTATGAAACCCGTCGGGCTCCTTTGTTATATGTTTTTGTGGACCTGAAAGTGCACAACGTTCAAAAGAATTCCTATCATTTTGATTGTATTGACTAATAAAAACGTTGCATTAATTTATTCCGTAACAATTTGCCAACAGAAAACAAAGGATTGTGCACTTTCAGGGTACTTCCAACATAGACTGCAGCACTGTTGTTTTTATCATTGATGTTTGCCGCTTTTCATAAGCAGTCTCCTCTAATAAGTATGGTACAAACGACCGGTTTCAATAGACCGGCGAAATTTCTCATTTTATTAAAGCACTGAGGTTACTTCGAGTTAAACTCATTCCACGGGTTTTCAAAGAGTCTAGTTTTCCCAGGTGAGCGCCGACTCATTTCGCGCCAATATTCAGGAATGATCTCGATCTCTTTACGCTTTCATTGCCATTTGCCCGACATGTTTTGCGCAGCGTTTAGTCATGCAAAACCTCCACGAAACATCCACGCAGCGCGCGAGGTAACTTTATCCCGATTCTAAAAATAACTCGAGACGAATTACCTATGGAATAGGGTGTGTATGGGGGATGCCTTCTCTGTCCCCTTTATCCTCTCTTGATCCTAACCGCACCTCGTCTGATGGTGGAAAAACACCAATACAGAGAGCCAGTAAGATCCACCCTCTTGAATAACTTGTTTGGGAAAGGTTGTTAATAAGCTGGCGGCATATTTGGCAATATATTTCATCCCTGTCAATCAAAAAAAGGGAGAACGCCATTTAAGTATACGGATAAACCACGATACGTACGAGGCAATTAACAATTAACTGTGTTCTACTGTACTTTTGGCTGTTTTTTTTTTTTTTGACCAGCCTGTTTCGTATCATTTCTCCAAGTGCATTATATGAAACTTTATTTGTAAGGTTTATCGATACGACAGTAATATTAAAAATTATTTAGTCTGACTTATTTCCCTGAGCTTCTATTTCCATGATAATTCTTATAACTTGAATTTTAAGTAAATAAAAACAGTTTCGCATTTCGATTGTACTTAAAAGTGCAATAAATGCAATATACTATATGGTTATAGTTACCTTAAACTCGATCTTCGAATTCCAAAACTGGTAATGAACCAAATTTTCTCCAAGTTTGTTGTTGGTTGATTCATTAAGGACAGTGATGGAACATCATATGACATCATAGAAGCCGACAAGTTGGCCTAAAACAATGTTAATTTAATAACAGCTGTAAAAAGCAAACGGCAGGACGCTAATTGATTCTCTAGTTTCTTCGTTATTAAATTGGAAATGTCTAATATGCTTATACCAGAAAAACGAACAGAAATGGTTGAACTTAACTGATTCACCTTATTCTTGGGTCAAAGCCTGCAGAAAGCCCAAAGGCCCATAGACCCCATAGTAGCCCCCAAGCGACAGACGATCATCGGTTGCTGGAACGTGAGGACCATGGCGGAGATAACACGGGCAAGGCAAGTAGCTAAGGCGATGAAAGAGTATGGGATTGAAGTGCTAGGGATAAGTGAGACCAGGTGGAAAGGGACGGGATCAAGTAACACTGCAAGAGTGGAGAGAAGGTGGTGTATGTGGGAAATGATGAGGTACAACAAGGAGGAGTAGCCATAATGATGAGTGCTGGGCAAAAGGAGTCTCGATGGAATGGACGCCAATTAGCAAAAGGATTATTACAGCACAATTCTACTCAAAGTACAAAAAAATGTTGGTGGTACAAGCATATGCACCAACAAATGAGGCGATGGATGAGGAAAAGGATGAATTCTACAACCAGCTGCAGGACACTGTTTCAAGCTGCAACAAAAAAAATATATGATTGTGGTGATGGGAGATTTGAATGCTAAGGTAGGCAACAACAACACCAATAGAGAGGAGGTTATGGGGAAGTTTGGCGTTGGTGTTATGAATGACAATGGAGGGAGGTTATATCAACGACGTCTGTAGTGCAAATGGGTTAATCATATCTTGAACAATCTTCCCTCATAAAGACATCCATAGGCTCACCTGGAGGCCACCAGATGGACCATGTTCTAGTGAATGGAAACATGAGAACATCTATATTAGACACCATAGTAATGAGAGGAGCAGACGTATACAGTGACAATTACCTTGTGAAAACAAGGATACGTCTTAAGTTGGCAAGAGCTGAGGGGAGGAAGAACGTAAGGCAAAGGTTTGACGTAAGTAAACTGTAAAGTGAAGAGATGAGGAGGAGGTACAACATTGCGGTGAGGAATAGGTTTGAAGCTTTAGGAGACATAAATGATCCGGAGGAAGAACACGATATGATTTCGGCAACATACAGAGATGCAGCAAAGAAAGTCTTGGGGAGGTAAAAGAAACTTAGTAGGCCATGGATAGGACGCAAAACATGACAAAAGATCAAGGAGAGGAAAGAGGCAAATTGAAACTGGAGGGTGCAAGATCGGAACGACTGAAACAGAGATGGAGGGAGAAGTGTAATGCGGAGAACAACGAAGTGAAACGGAGTCAAGGGAGGATAAGAGAAATTGGTTATAGAGAAGAGGGCTGCAGCAGCGGAAAAGGCCACTCAGAATGATAGGAGCAAGGAGCTATACAGCATTACTACGTCGATAACTGGAGAAAGGCGGAAACAAGAAATAGGTGTTAAGGACAAACAAGGTGTGCTTAGGACTGAAACAAGAGAAAGACTGCAGAGATGGGTGGAGCACTTTAGTGAAATATTTAACAGAGATGACCCAACGAATCCTGTGGAAGAGGATGAGATAGTAGAATTGGAAGAGATTGAGGAAATGGATCTAGGAAGATGGCGACAATAAGAGGTCAAGGATGCGTTGAAGAGGACAAAGCCAGGGAAAGCGGCTAGAGTAGAGAAGGTGTGTGCGGAATTGTTGAGAGCTGACATGGAAAACACTGCAAGTAGGCTGACTAGTTGTTACAACAGGCTTTGGGAAACTGAGCAGTGGCCAAAAGTGTGGAAGAAGGGAGCTTTTTGTTAAGGTATTCAAGAAAGGAGATTTGCGCGAAAGCAACAACTGGAGAGGAGTGACATTACTACCTGTCATTAGCAAGATATTCTTTAGGATGCTGTTGGAGCGGATCAAGAAGGCGTAGACAAGAAACGTCGAAAGGAGCAGGCTGGGTTTCGACCCAAGAGAAGTACAACTGAACATATATTTATACTTAGAAGCATCTTAGAACAGGCAAATGAGTGGAGGGCGGGTCTGTATGCACACTTTGTAGACTTTGAAAAAGCCTTTGACTCTGTACACAGAGATAGCCTATCTATATCGTGAGAAGTTATGGGATAGCAGACAAGATGGTGAGAGTGATAGCGGGCATATACGCGGGCTTTGGGTGCGCAGTTGTGGACGGGAATGTGACATCTGACTGGTTTATGATCAAGTCTGGAGGAAAACAGGGGTGCTTGATGTCGGGATTCCGGTCCTACTCTATGGCTGGGGAAACTTGGAAGATCACCAAGAGCGATGAACGGAAGACCAAAAACTACTTAAAGAAGGACAGTCGAGAAAGAACGAAACAAAGGTGGGTGGAAGAGCTGGGAAGTAGCCAAAGTGGTCGCACAAGACAGAAAGTGTTGGTCAGACAGTGTGGAGGCCTTATGCGATGAGACTTGATGATGATGATACACCTTATTCTAAAGCTTCCGCAAATTTTGCTGTTCTTTTGTCTTAACGTAATTGGCTTAAGGCGCATTGTTTGAAGATAAACTTTCTTTTGAATTCTAAGGTGCAATCCGAGGCAACGGGTCTAACTAAGATAAACATAAAAGAACGCATTGTAGTCATTTTGGAATAAGGTGTGGTCTATTGACCTACAATAGTTTGTACACAGGCTAGGGTTTTTACTTTACTTTAATACTATTGTTTTTATTTTTATACTACCTTTTTAGAGATAATCTTCCTCTTGAAAGTGGAACCGGAAGAATATGCTTTCATGTTCGATATTTTCATCTCACTTTCTCCTGAATTCTATTGAAGGATAAATTAGATGCTGTTTTATTACTCACATTTAAATCTTATCGCGATTATATGCAACCTGCACCTCAGAAAATGAAATTAAGGAAACACCCAATGGATCTCAACTCTGTTTTTGCCATATCATCCTACTTATTTACGTCCAACTTTAGGCTCTGATCTCCAAAACCGTTTGGTCGCCAACTTTGTATTGTTGCAATGTAATGTAAACGGTTTTTGGGCGCCTACTCCAGTTTTTCAGGTTTTTTGGATTGACATCCCAGTCTGCGTCAGTAAGCTAATCAGACCGCCATTATTGTGTTATGTTTCCATAGCTTGTCTGAGTTCTTTATAGCACAAGATCATTTCACTAAGATTATTCTAATTGCTTCTAACCAAAGAGTTTAGCGTACTGAAGCTTTCAGATAACTTGTGGAAAGCTTTTTCTTAAAATAAATGAGGCGCCTAGCAGCTCTAAGAGCTGCTAAAGAGGTGTCCAATGAAGTAAGAGTTTTTAAAATGGTGCTAGGCTACTGAAATCTGACACCAAATCATGCGTGAAATGTGACCTGATTTGCTTCTTCGATGACTTTTGGTTCTGGTATATCCCGCATGAATCTCAATATAGCGACGGAAATAGCACATGAAGCCTAAAATGAGACGAAATGAAAATAAAGTAAAGATTCTGGAAAAAATAATCCTCGGAGACCCAACGGCAGTATACGAGTAGGGTCGAGACAACTGACTGCGCGTGAAAGCACGGGAGGAAGAGCCCTAATTCACGTCCGCTCGTGCTTGAAAACGTTTTGTTCCGACCCGACCGACTACCCCTGGATCTCCAGGAAGGAGTAATAGATAAGATTTTAACAAAACATAAGATAGGAACCGTTTCCGTCTTTAAGCCTGCAAAGATCAACCCATAGGTCACAAAAACTGCCGCTGATTCCGGTTCTAAAACGAACTATGTTTGCTTGGTGTAGGCGTGCTTCCTTTGATATTTTACAGGTTGTGTGGTTGATTATGAAATTATATTTATCACTGACATGATACTGAAAGCAAGAAATCTTACCATTCGATCATCGTCATTGTCACAGCTCAGTAAAGGTGCTGACAGAGGCGCACTTGCAAACTTGCAGGCTTCTCCATTTTGAAATTTAATCTCAGCAAAAGTTAGGAAATCAAACTTAGACAGATCTTCAGGCTCTGACAGGCTTCTCTTTGTAAAAGATAGAAAAAGAGAACCAAAAGTTTGTCAACATTGTTCAAAATTAGTAAACGACACTTGTTACTATTACGTAGTACCCTGAAATCCACCAAATCTAAATCTAGTGAAAGGCTTTGCTCTCGATGAGTCGAGAGTCTTCCTTAGCTAAGTAGATAGAACGCATCCTCGTAGCTTTGGAAATCCTATCACAGACTTTTTGTGTCTCGAGCTCATGACATGGGCTTAAATGTCTACCATTCTCCTTTATTATTTCACCAAAATTATCGGGATTTTGAAAGAAAAAAAAACGATGTGTTTGATCTGTGCTGTTCTGATCTATAGTGCTATCCTAGGGCGAGACCAAAAAAAAACTTCATGCCTGGACTATTGCAAGTAATTCTTCACTGTTTGCTGTAACCCAGGAATTTCTGCCGATCGATTAGCTTTTGTAATTTGTATTTCTTCTTCTAACGCGAGTCTAAACTTATGTCATATTTTTGCTAACGAAGGTACCAGCCGGTTCTTCTATTTGTATATTGAACAACGGTAATCAGTTGTAAATTATTGTACCGTGAGATGTCGTAGCTAGATATCTTAAGGAAAAATGTACACCACGTTTTTTGTATACATTTGGTATAAATAGAACTTTCGATTTGCCCCTTATGGAACTTTATTGACTCTAACCAGAATGATTTTTTCAATGCGACGATTCTCTTTTCAGTTGAGTAAGTCGTTAGGAAATACGCTTTCGATTATTAAAGCTCTAAGACGTGAAAAAAAAGTATTGATAAACTTTCTTTGAAACTTTCGCAAAATATGATTATGAAAAGGATGGAATATTTGAATGCGGGGTTTTAATGTCGTTCTGGACATAGGAAAATGCATGCCACAATTTAAAATTCTTTTTCTCTAAAGGAATCAAGCAAATAACATTTCAGTTTACGCTTTTTCACGTTCATTAAATTGAAAGCCTTCTCTAACCTGATATAACCTTATAACCCTATAAAGGCCTCTTATATACACACAATATGAATACGGCCTATTCATGTGACTCCACATGAATAGACCTATTCTGACCAGCATTGTCCATCTGCCTTATAAAGCAATAATCAGTGTCAAAGAGAATTGCGAAATCCCCTTTTCATCAACTGTACTAACAGCGTGGGAAAATCACTCGAATTTGCCAAAAAAGCTTTTTAATGTCTCATAGTAACATATAGAGACGGAGACATTAAAAAAGGCAAGAAACATCTAACAAATTTATTGATAAAAATTATTACATGAAAAAAAACTTATAAAACAAAATAAAAATAATGTAGATTCTCTTTTTAAAATGTTAAAAACCACCACGTGAAAACGATTATTAACCTTTCCTCTTCTTGTACTCTCCAGGATTTCGAACCTTTCAGGCATATTTAGAATATTGCCAAAAATGACTGTCGGTTAGTTAAAAAGCTACGATCAAGGGAGAGGAAGTCTGCCCTTATGAGGATAAAGTTTCTTCTCTGTTGGCAACCTTTTTGCAAGTCTTTGTTCGCCATCTATTTTTATGCAAATAAAGACAGGATTTGCTACAAATATAAACAAATAAATCATTTCAGAAAATGTTTATTCGTTAAGCTGATGGCGATTGTTTATCGCCCCAAAACACTTAGGTTTGCAGAAAAACACCATGTATTAATGAAAGCCTGTTATATACTAACCAGGCGGTGTGCGTCACGACCCACAAAGGTTCATGGGTAAAACTGTTACTGTGCCTCATTTCAATCGTGACACGGTCGAGTTCGCATCTCGTAAGAGAAGTGAATCAAACCCAGGGATCAAAACACTGCTGCCTTTTCCGAAAATCATTACGGAAGAGAGCGATTTCGAGGATTTTCAAGATCTCATAGTGGCCTTAGATGCTTGCTATTGGCTTCATAAGGCAATTTCAAGAAGTTTATCGCGGTTCGGAGACGATCGTGCGATCTAGCCGACTTTGAGCGGCGACTAATTTCCTGCTTCTCATAAGATTTTATGTACTGTTTGGTTTATATGTATGTTTTTATCTCATAGTGAAAGAGATCTGTAGTTCATATCTGGATTTGCTTAACTAAAAAAAATTCGTCCATTAGAAGTGCATATATATTTGATGGACTTTGTTACCGGCAAAGCAGGGGGAGCGCGTGCAAACAGCTAGGTGAGAAATCGTCTGTCATAACAATTTTATTTTCATCGACAAGTTTATATTATTTTGAAATCCTGCCCGTTTGAAAGCCTTATGCGCAAATAAATCTTCTATCAGGCAAGGAGAAAACAGACCGAAAGAGCCGAACATACAACCGCAGAAATAAACAGTAAAATAAACCACGATCTTGATCTTGTCAGTGCGGTCATTGAAGTGAGCGCAGTATATCGATTTTGTTATAAAGTAAAACCTAACCTCACAGTTTTAAAATCCTGTATGATGTTGTCTGGATCTTCGATAATGGTTTTGTGTTTTGGTAGAGAATTATAACAATTTATTCCCTCACATAACTTTACACGAAGATTTGCATACACGTAGCACACACCGCATGCAAATTATTTTAAACTCACGCTTTCAGTTTCCGCACTGGGTTATGAAAAATGTTTTGTTTCCAAAGGTTAATACAATATTCAAACTTATTTACCTTTTGTGGTTTAAAATAGAACCAACTCTTCCTGGATTTGGCGTTACTCGCTTTAAGTCGGCATCCGCTTCGGCATGTTTTCTCAGTCCGTTTCCCGGGAGTTGTGCCACTTGGCTGAGAGATGTCTTAATTCCAAGACACTTTCAACGGCTCATAACGGGAAAACTAACAGGGGTAGACCCGGGTAGACCCCGAAATTTGCAAAGAAGATAGGTTGAAGTAACAAGATGGCCAAAATAATTCGATAAAACCGCTAACAGTAACCAGCAATAAATCCAAGAAGAACGGCAAAAACAACACTCAAATCATCATGGCGGCCTGCACATGACTGAGCAATTCAAACTTGTCACAAACGCTCAAGAAAGCAAAATATTTAAAAGTAACGCAACTGCTATCAAGATAAAGTGTTCCAACAATTTTCCACGGCGGTATAGTGTCGAAATTACCAACACAAGCTTGGAATAAAGCGAAAATTTCAACACATATACCTCTGAAAACAGCTCTTTCCGAGCGCGAAAATCACTCTACAAATGACGCATTCTGATTGGTCGAATCTCGTGACGCACACCGTCTGTATACTAACATAACCTCTTTGGGCTGGTTAATTTTGATTTTAACCATGCAAAAGAGAGCAAAATTGACTCGCACATCTATGTACACTGTTTGCTGTTAACAGCATCAGAATGACCAGACTAGAACCAAGTTTGTGTACTTTAAGTAACAACTTACAGAATTAGATCTGAGTGTCTTTAACCGAGGTCTATATAAGTTAGACTATATTTATAAATAACATTCTACATGACATTTACTTTTACTTATATTAGTTGTTCTATATACATGTATACGTTTATAGACATACATTGTATTTAGGTAAGGTACATATCAAGCATAATAAACATGTTTAAATCGAGTCTATTCAGGATGGCATACCCGCGTTTGCAATTCCATGGACATTGTCTCTCTCCGGTTTTGAAGCGCTTATCTTTTGGCGAGAATACTGAAATTTCAAGAAGGTAAAGAATTCCAAATTTCTATATTTGCATTGTACAAAATCAAAACATCGCAACAGGGAGGTATTAAACATCAACATGTCATCTACAACTTCCAATTCAGGTTAAGCCCACAAAATATTATATTTGCGGGCCAAACTAAATGATATACCATCTAATATCTATACTGCATTTTTAAATCTTTAAGCAACTGAGATTTAGTTCAGGTTTTAGTAGTCACATGATCTGTAAGCTCAAGTCTTGATCCAGTTAAAACGTCCCTTATTCCTTATCCTACTGTTAAATTTGAATATTCTTTGATTTCAACCATGAATTAGTTGGTCAGTTAAGTTCGTAATTATTGCATCTGAACGAAGGAAGCGATTCATAATGATGTCCGTAAAAGGTTCACTTTTCATTTCGGCGGAATAAAAATATATACACCCTCAGCAGACATTTCTCTTTCTCGACAGATGCGGAAGATTGACGTACAACGGTTGATTCGTGTGACTGTCAAGGGTGAAAAACATACTTACCTGCGGGTGTAAGGATGTTAAGTTTAAGCCAGGTTTATCACATAAGCGATTTTGGTCTTAGGCGATAGTGTAAACGGTAAACCTGTCGCGACGACAATAATCATCTAAGTTTCATGAAACAGATCACGAAAGCCGAGCGTATCATTTATGTGGTCCAGCAATCATGCAGAACCTTTCATTTTTAACTGCAACAATAGTGCATGATAATTAGTCATTGTAAACCAAAAATTCCTTAAAGCCAACAACAATTGCTCAATGTAGCAAAATATGCTACGTTATCCTTGCCCCGACATATCCCACCCGGACCACAAAAAAGGAAACTGTATTTTGACTTTGCAACCGGATGTACTGCCAAATATTACTTACTTACCCTCGTTGCTACAAAGAGAGAAATCTTGCATTACGAAGGTCGTCCTAAAAAGTGGATTCAGTAACACAAGGAATTAAAATACTCTTACAAACAACGCATTAAGACTCAAATAAGTTTTGACAGTAGCCTTTTTTCGAATTTACACGCTTTTCGTTGGTAAGGCCAACTTGTGAAGGGAAAAGCCATATCCGAATGAGCACGAAACTGTTCCTAAGTATACATTGGTAAAGATGCATGCATGAACTGATTAAGGAGCACAATAGGGATATACGGCTTTCAAGAGCTCAAACCCTTAATCGTTTCTGAAAACGCCTAGAAGACCGGGCATTATCCGCTTTGGGACGAGGATAAGTTTATTGACCGAGACCCTCACTGGTACTCTTGGAGGGCTAAAGAGGCTATTCACAAAGAGACTTAACCCTAACAACATCAACATTATCTATTGAATTGAGATCTGTACCACTGCGGACCGCCGGGGGAACAGTTTCGTCCTCTAATGATACCAACGATGCCTCGGATTATAGATTCCACCAAAAATTTATGAGGTTTGTTATCCACCGAGTTCTTTATAATTCTTCACATCATACAAAAGCCCAATTCAATAATTGTTATTCATTATTTTTATTCGAAATATTTTTAAGTTCTTAACGAGCTTACTCTCTGGTAGGCTAGTTCAAAAACTTGTTTCTATATGCTTTTTTTTCTTGTAGATAACAACCATCGAGAAATATATGTATTCCTGCATTTCCTTTCAGTTTACATCAGAAATTAAATTCAGCTATTTCGTCTTTGGATAACAGTGAACGTTACTTTTTTGTTCACTCTTGCCGAAGCACTAAAAAAGAGGAAAATTAAATAGCGTTCACAATGTGTTAATGACGAATATTTGCCATTTAAAAGTAAGAAAACACATCAATAGTCCGATTTAATGCCTCCTTCAAGAACTTCGACGTCAATATCAACATTCTTAACGTCACATGGCACTGTTCTTGTCCTAGAGCCTTTAAGACAAACCAACGCAGATCTCAAGAGTGCGAATGAGGTTCTGGTTTATTTATTTATTTATTTAGCTTCCCCTAACTAGAATACAATCGTTATACATGAATACATAAAAAATATTAGGCAGGGAGCTAACCAGTTACAGTGGATCCCTCGCTAATTAAAAAACAAAACAATCGTTGAAAAAAATAATAATAACTAAAGCTACTGATATATAAACAAGAAAATCAAACGGAAACAAAACAGAAGTTCAAATTGCTAGAAGCAGCACGTCGGCGGGCATAGTAGAGTCCTCGCCATGTTGCACCTGGGCCAGATTGTTCTCCAGGTTCTGATGTCGTCAACGTTGTACAGGTCCAACGCCTTATTGTAATATTGAAGTAGTGAACGCTTACGTAAATGAGGCTAGAGAGATGTGACTTGTGCGTAACTCAGCGGGCAGAACATTCCATGCACGGCACACGCGTATGAAAAATGAGCGTTGATAAGTAACAGTTCTAGTTCGCTTAGGGATATAAGTAATAGCATTGCTGCTCGATGACCTGGTAGATCTCGTTGATTGTCTAGTTGCAGGCAGAACTTCACTATCTATGAAAACTAATTTATTAGAAAAAGACTATATCCAAAAATTCATGCAAGTATGAGATAGGTAACAGATTTGTTAGTTGGAGGCGGGTCTTATAGGTTACATCGCAACTGAAGGTAAGCTTCAAAATTAGTTTTGTTGCACGGCGCTGTACGTTTTCAACTCGTTTTAGTAAGCCAATGGACTGTGGCGAGCATACTTGGGTTGCATAGCCGAGATGGCACCGGACGATAGAAAGATAAAGTGTACGACGCGTTTGGGTGCTTTGTGGTGTTGGACGTACCTAGAAGCTCGGTGCACAAAGCCAAGGGGTTTGTTAGCTTTCGCACACTGTTCAGTCACTTGTTTGTCCGAGGTAAGATTGCTTGACACCCACACACCAAGGTGTTTCTCTGTATCGCAAGATTCCAAAGGCGTTTCGTTGATATTATAGGTGGGCTGTACAGGTGATTTTTTGCGGGTGATACACTGGTATTTACACTTGGACTGGTTCTGATCAATGAGATGGTTTTGGCATACTGCTCCCCTTCTTTTGATGGCAATCAGCTGTTCTAAACGGCTATGATACATCAAGCACTCCTTTCCCATTCCGCCAGTTGTGGTGAAGACCAATGTTCCATGCTCGATGTCCAGGACTCTTTTTGAGTAGAGAAGCTTTTTCTCGTTCTCATGGATACGATAAATTTGTTGTGGCTCTAGGTCCCTATACGATACAGCATTAGGGTTACAGACCCTCATATCGAAGAATGCTGATTGATGTCGCTCCCAGAAGCCACGCGCGCGGATATCTAACTTCGCATCCTGAGCTTTGTTAGATCCTCTGTTTAAATGCTCGCCGGAGATGTCTTGAAGTACTGGTTCGATCTCGGCATCGCTACACACCATACTCAGAAATTCAGCTTCGAGATCTCTTAGCTCGTTGTGGCATTGAGTAATAAAATCTCCTAGTTTGCAAATCATAGAGTGATCAACTGTAAAGGCTTCCCCACAGGCACACGTGGAGGGGATATCTCGAACTGGCGCTAGAATATTCCTATCCAGCTGATTACACTTGCGCTCAGTAATCGCAGGAATGAGCAGATGAGATATTGCATTCTCTAATGACTCTAACAGATCTTGAATGTCCGGCAAAGATGTTAAAAAGTACGTCCACCGATGTTTCAAGCCAAAGGTGTAGGCTGTGTAGCACGCTTGTGGTTGGGATAGAGCAAATTCGGCTAACTTAGCTATATGTCCTTGATCCAATTGGTCACCTTTTGGCTGACATGTTCCTCTAAATACTCCTTTGATCCTATTGCCGCCCCAAGGTGTTTCTGCCCTTGTACTGTAACGTTAATGGACGTATCCTTGAGAGCTTCCCTGACACTTTCTTCCTTAGCTTGTTTTGCGATGATCCAGCATTTCCTATCGTTCGCAAAATAACCAAAATCTGGACCAAGGGTGCTAAGGGCATCCCACCAAGTCCTAATTTCCATAATGGAGCCAGCTCCACCAGCATCATCTGCAAAACAACATTGCTTAACACTGGACGCTGGTTGTAGACTCGTAATTAAAGGCTGGATGCTTAAGGCATATAGACCCATAGCAAGCGGATCGCCCTGTGTTGTTCCTCCTGTTGACACGATCTCTTTCCCACCAATTACAAATAGCCGAGCTGGCTATTGGCTGGCTACTTATTACTATTATTATTATTAAGTTCAAGTTCCAGCAAATATTAATACTGAAACCAGCCAAAGAGATGAAGTGACGTATGATAACGCATGGGCAATAGCGATGGCACTGCCTGAAGCCCCGAGTCTTCATTATGAAGGCATTGGACGATGGGGTGAACAGGTGTGCGTTTCTGGGTAGTCATGGGCAACTTACCCATAAGTCCGTCGACTGAACAGCTATTAAGATCCATTACAAGAAGCATCTAACATAAATAAGGTTGAAGTCGTTGGGAAAATGTCCGTACGTCAATTTAATTTCAATGATAGAGAACGTAGCGGTGACGTAGGGGTTAAATCTACAGTTATAGATAGTGCTGAACTGTTCGGCTTGACTAAGGTGAAGGTAACCTCTTGTCAGTGCTTGTGAATCTATAAGGATCGTTAAATTATCGTGAATTTGGCGGTTAATGCCGACCCATGTGGTTAACGAAGAAAAAAAAGCTATGAAAGGCGGCGAAAGATGTAGTTTCTTGCTCGGATGCCTTTACCAGAGGACGTGGAAGGGGGGGGGGGGGGGGGGTGGTGACGATTTACTTCATTTCTCTCCTGTCCACCCACCCCTTATGGGCCCCCCCGAGCTTCGCGAGGTTCCGCGATACACGTATTTCTAGTATTAACGGTTATCAAGAGAGGAGAAAGCTCTCTTGCGGTGATCAATAGATTGTTACAGTCCTCTATTTTTTCTTAAAATGGTCGTGATGGAGCGATTACTATAACAGAACGAGATTGGTTCAAAATGCATAGGAAAACCGATATAACGCAAATTGTTAATTTATTGGTTCTTGAATGTTTTTTAGTTCACATTTTTTGGAAAAAGTTTAGTTTTTAGAGCTGCCCGAGTTAATCATCAGGGTCGAAAAACCTTTAAAGATGAATATGGAGAAGTCGTAACGAGACAGGTACTTGTAGTTTGTTTACATTATGGTCAATTATAGAAAACCAACAATTGTAGCCCGTTTAGGCTCTTGCATGTAAGGCTAAGAGAATAAAATTTAAATCTTAAGCGCCACTTTATTATTATTATTTTTTCAAATTACTTTGATAGGGATCAGATTACGTGATCCACAAGCAATTTTCAATTAAGTTCGTTTTGATCGTTTTTAATTATCTGGAAGTCAAATTACCCGTTATTTCGACTTTTACTAGTTATTGACCAATAACTGTCATATAACCTGTAATAAAATAGTGAGATATGTTTACTCTTGAATGATTTTTTGTTTTCAATTGTTTCATAAACCTCACTGTTAACTACTTCACAACCGTTAAAAAGAAGCCTGTTTCGTGTTGATTCAACCGATATTCATTAATGGCATTCCCGAAACAAGTACAAACTGTTCTATTTTTAATACTTGCCACCTTTTCGCAACTTAGCGCGATGGATTCAGGTAAGTTACACTCTTGTTATTTACTGTCTTTGTTATTATTATATTTTTGGTTACTCGTTTCCTTTCGATCTCATTGTCTAGGTTTAAAATCTTTGATATCTGGTGACTAATTGCAGCAATTAAACAGACGGACAAACGAAAATACAGCTCGTTTGCTATTTGTTTTAGATAAGGGTAATCCCCCCTTCTTCATAGATAACAAATTTTATCAGTGCCTTTTAAATTAGGAGATACCAGGATAGATTCAGATAGATAACAGGGTAAAGTCAGTTCATTTTAGCCCGTAGTGTTATTAAAAGCACAATTGAGATACTGGGAAGGTTTGACAAGCTTCAAGCAATTCTCTTTAAGACAGATTACATTAGTGGACAAGACAAGCTAGTCTAACCGCAGGGGCCAACAGCACATCACTGATTTGAAAATTCAGTGAAAAAGGCGTTTTTCGTGTATTAAAGTTTTAACTGGCACACAACTCTCATCCTCTCAGGGTAGAAGTTTTGACTGTTAAAGAAATACCCAAATTGCGAAACTAAAGAGCTATTCGAAAAACCCTTTACTTCAGAAATTCTTAATTTTTTAAAAGAGCATTTTAAGTCAGTAGATGATAGCAGACTCTTCACTTCCTTTTCTCGTGCATAGTGGTTCCCAGTTGCCATGGACCGTGAGCTGATGACCTGCTGCTATACTTAATCGCGGTTTCATTCGTTGTAACTTGAATGAAACCGGTTGAATTACAAAAATACGGTTTTCGTTAACTAAACGTTCGGTTTAAAAAGATATTTAAACCACTGAGACTGTAACAAATGGGAAGTCAATCCGCCTCTTGCATTAAACATTGATGAATGAACTGACCAGACTGACATGATCTGTTTTTGAAGTTAATAGGGCTTTTTTAGGAACCTTTTCCTGATGTTCTTATATCCAAATGTAAACAGCAAACGAAAAACAAATTGCTTGTTGAAGCTTCTGTGGCTTTGATAGAAAGTCTACATGTTACTGCTTCATGGGGTTGAATTATTTTTCCCTAGTGTGCTCCAATGGTGGTTTTACTCCCGGCTACCGATTAATCAATTTCAATTTTATTACCCTGACCACTTCCAGCAGCTTGTTCTGTCTGACTTTCGTTGTCTTCTAGCAAAGATAGCGAAGAGGAAATGTTTCTATTTTACCGTCTCTTTGTATTTACACTATTGTAATTATAATTCAGGGTCTGAAAGGGGGGAGGGGGGGTCTACTATTGTCGGTAAAAATTTCATTACTGTGTCGGTTGTCGGTTAAATTTTCGATTTTCGTTGGTTGTCCGTAAGTCTCGGTTAATGATTAACAAAACAAGCTAATTATTCATATTCGTCATTTAATTCACACAGTTTAAACTCTATGAAAGTAAAAAACTTCTTGACTCATCGTCAATACATCATTTGATTGTAATGGAACCTCAATAAAATCTGGTTTGTTTAATTTTTATACGCGATCGTTTATTTCGCCTTTGATTGCAAAGGCCGATAAAATCACCAATCTTTCTATACTGAATTTGTTTTCATTCCGATGATCATGACTTCTCCCATGACGCCGTTACTCACGTTTTGTGAGTTTGGAGGTGGCTGAGGAGCCCAATCCGAGCACGAAGTGTCTGCCACAAGTGAAGAACATGATGTCAGCAGAGGTCGACGAGATGCTGCATGACTGAGAGCGGGATTTACGCATTAGACGTTTTTCCCGGACGCTTTTCATCTGCTGGCTCAGCACCCTCACTGATGAGGCTGCGACACTTTACACTGTAATCTGTCTTCAGTCAGTTCTTCCCAGTTCAAAGACCAGCGAAGTAATCATGAGAGAATAAGTGGTCAAGTGAGACTAATATGGGCCGGGTTTCAGTACAGTTATTTTTAGTGACTGAAGCCTATTTCCCGGGACGTCCGCGGATACTGATTTATGGCTCGTGCCTTAACTGTGGAATGCTTTGAACTCACTGCTACCTCTGGACGATATCAAATTTGGGGTAAGACTAATCTGAGGAACTGCAGACCGTGGAACCGAGGAACCTGAGGAACCTAAAGAAATGACTGTTTTATTACAACTGCCTTTAGTTAACGTGATAAAATAATTAGTTACCAGCAGTTATGACATTGATAGACTATTCACCGGCCCCTTTTTCCCGTAAGATCGTCGAGATCGAGTGGTCATCTTAACTTCCCTGGCAGCCATTTTGTAATTGGTTTCAAATGTGCCGAGGGGGCGGGCCACGGGGTTCCCAAATCTTCCCCCGCCCTTTAAGTAGTTTAAAAAGCTAGACCCGGTCAAGATGGCTGCCTGTAGCGCTCGTTCTCGACGATCTTGCGGGGAAATAGGGGACTTGTATAATACCATAACATTAATCGAGAGCTCTGGTTCAAAACGGGAAGTCCACTAAGCGGATTTCCGGCTTGTTAGTACGTAGGAAGGCAACGAGAGGTATACACCTATTTCAATAAAGGTTGCTTTGGGATTTGGTCATTGAAACACAGAATGCAATGCTATGCTTTGCTTGAGTGACCACCAAACAATGGCTTTCAAAGACCAAAGACGATTCCCAAAGCAACCTTTATTGAAATAGGTTTATATTTAAACAATTTAGTAGCACAAAGTTGGGTGGATGAGTGAATGTAGCGAATGGCTGGGTGATATGTGTGGGTGTGTGTGATCGTATGAACACGTTGTATCTCCCGGTTGAGGAGACCGAGATTGTATGCACGTCTGTTAAGGTGTATTGTGCTTGTGTTAATTCATTACGACGCAGTTTGAATGTCTCGTCGTATTCTCAGGGCAAGGCGGAATGGAGAACCGCTTTTTGTGAGGGGTGACATGTTCGTCTGAAGGTTTAGTACCAAGAATAATTTCAATGATCGATATCATCATCGAGGGATCCCTTGATGTAGAGAAAGGAGACAGATTTGAATGAGCAGTTTGATATAAATTTAATAGTTGGACGAAGCGTGTTTAGGTAAGAGATGGACTAATACGTTTATACAAGAGAGGATAAAGAGGACAGAGAAGGCATCCCCTATACACACCCTATTCCATAGGTAATTCGTTTCTAGTTATTTTTAAGACCATAGATCCCAAGGGGGATTAGACAACAGCCAATCACATAGCGCGAATGTGTTCCGCGTGGATGACCCACGCTCAGAGCCACGCGTCCTTCACGAATTGACGCAGAAAAAAATGGCGGAAGACGCGGAGAGCGAAATTGCTATTTGTTTTGTCGACGAAAACGACTAAAGAGAGATTTCTGCTAAAGCTGTGTCAGCGAAAACGGAAATTAAAAAAGAATCGCCCTTCCTCTCCGGTATAGAGCTAACAGCACAGCAGGGAAATCCTCAACACACTGAATATTCTCTCAGGATAATTTATAACTTACAGTTTGAAGAGAGCAATTTCTTCTTTGATATTTATTCTTTTATTTGTCTTTTATTATTCAACAAAAATAAAACTTGGCGTCCTACTTGCTTTAATATACAAACAACCGGTTTCAATAGACCGGCGAAATTTCTCATTTTATTAAAGCACTGAAGTTACGACAACTTCGAGTTAAACTGATTTCACGGGTTGTCAAAGACTGCAGCGATTCCCTTTTCCCAGATGAGCGCCCACTCATTTCGCTTCAATATTCAGAAATGCTCTCGATCTCTTTACGCTTTCATTGCCTTTCGCCCGACATGTTTTGCACGGCGTTTAGTCATGCGAAACCGCCGCGAAACATCCACGCAGCGCGCGAGGTAACTTTATCCCGATTCTAAAAATAACTCGAGACAAATTATCTTTGGAATAGGGTGTGTATGGAGTATGTCTTCTCTGTCCCCTTTATCCTCTCTTGGTTTATAGTGAGAGAATATTAGGAGGTCGCAAAGATTCTGTGTTTATCAGGCGCGGATCTAGGATAAATACTGACGGATTTCCTAATCGATTGAGAGAGGCGCAAACTTTTAACGGGAAGGGGCATGCTCCCCCGGAGGGTATCTAATGCCCGGAAATTGAAGGAAAAAAATTGCCCAAACCATTTTCCAGCCATTCAACATCGAAAGATTTTATTATTATTATTATTATTATTATTTTATTATATAAGATATACTAGTGTAATTGCGAGTGATTTTCTCTCTCAACATCCGAGTTCCGGAATATATAAACTACGAGTAGTCTCCATTTTTCCTCAGGGATAGTAGAGCGAGCGAAACGCGAGCGCAGGTGAAAATCGCCCCACGCGAGAAAAAACGACACGCCTTTTCTCGCGTGGGGTGATTTTCACGCGCGCTCTCGTTTCGCTCGGCCTACTATCCCCGATGAAAAATGAGGACTACTCGTAGTCTACGGAATATACAAATAGTTTAGGCGAGTGCGTGGGCCGGCTGCAAGGCAGGCTAGGAGAGAGGCGGAAATCGAACTTACACGACCTGGTTTTCATAACAATTTGACACAAGTAATTTAATGAATAATGTTGGACCATGTCGGTAGTCGGTTAATTTTTTCCCTGTCGTTAGGAGGTAATTTTTTTTCTCGTTTTGTCGGTAGCCAATTATATTTTTCGTCTATTGTCCCTAGTCGGTCAACCCCATTCGGACCCTCATGATTTGTTTGTTTGTTGATTATCTCAGTTGAAAATATCCCCGAGGAAGTCCTTGAACTCACAGGCCAGACAGCTGTATCCAGTACAGAAGGTAGGTTTAACAAGTGTGGCGCTTGACTTAAAGTAAGAGAGAATGATCTAAGCTTAGCTCATTCTCTCTTGCTTAAAGATTATACTTCCACTGCATCGATTATGACCTTGTGAACAAATTACCCATAAACATGTAGATATTTGCGGAAGCTTTTCGTAGCCACTGAACGTGCGGATCTTCCCTCTGTTTAAATGCTTGTTCCGCAGTTTAAATAACGAATTTCATTTATCATTTCATGTATTTTATATCATTCAGGTATTCAACATTGCATTTAAGTTTTTCATCATTGGTAGTCCCAATTTTGTTTGAAGTCCAAAATATTCTATTTTATGTTTTTTACTTTTATTAGTCTTATCTTTAGTAAGTAAAGTAAAAGTAAGTAAAATAAGAGCTTTATTAATGTGACAGTCTATTTAGTTTTCACAACTAATTGGGGAAACAACAAAAAAATTAAAACTATTTACAAATAAGAAATAATAAGAAAAATGTGTAAACAATTAAAATATGTAGCATGTATAAATTGTACAGTAAAATAATACTGGGTATATAAAAGGTAATCTCTAAGAATTGCAAAGGGTACAGCAGCTATTGTTTTTCCTAATGTTCTTTTTAAAAGATTCAGTATTCGAGGAGCCTTTCAATTTATTATGTAGTTTCGACCATATATGAGGTTCTTGATATCTAAGAGAATGTTTTCCATAGTTAATAGTGTAAAAGTAGGAATATCAAAATCACTGTTTCTTAGTCGTTTCTTAGTGAATAACTAGTAAGTGCTTTTCTACTTAAATAGTTCGTCAACAATACTCGGTGCGAGGCCATATTTTACTTTATACATTAATATATACAGCGATATCTTGTAGTCTTCGATTTAGTAGTTAATCGGCATTTTCCCTTTTGTTTACTTACCGTTGGCTTTTTCTCCGGCTACGCTTCACGTGATTGTCAAAGACTAACTAAAGTCATTTTCTAGTTTAGAAGGTTGACACGAAGAACTAAAATTTATCTTTTTGTTTTCGGTTGTCAGAAGGTTCTTGTAATTCTCCTGTTGATATCATTCTGGCACTGGATGCATCAGGAAGCGTGCTTAAAGTAAACTGGGAAAAGAGTGTGGATTTTACCCGATCGCTGGCTGAAAAATTACTTAAATTAAACCCTGAAAGTCGCATAGGGGTCATTGATTTTAGCCAGGTTGCCAATAAAGCCATTTCACCGACCAGTGATCGCGATGCTCTGAATCTAAGGCTTGAAACCGTGAGAAACTCGTATCAAAATGGTATTACTCGAACTGAACTGGCATTAAATAAAGCTCTTGAGATGTTTAATAGGATTAACAAACAAGGTAGAAAAAAACGGCTTCTCGTAATCACCGATGGTGTAACGACGCCGCTGAATGGAATGGTAGGACTGGAGCTGTTAAAGATGCCAGTTGAAAGCCTTGAATCAGCTGGCGTAACCATCATAGTGGTTGGAGTGGGGAATCAGGTCAATGATGAGGAGTTGAATTTGATGGCTACCGATCCAGATAAAGAAAATGTATTCCGTATTGAAAATTACGATAATCTTCCAGATATGGTTGGCATCTTAAGCCAGGCTCTCTGTCAAGTCAACACTAGCAAAGGTAAAACAACCCGTGTAAAATAGCTCCATGGAATTCTACAGAACTCCATGTATTTCCATGGAGTTCATGTATCTCGTAGCATGCGAGCAAGCTCTCCATTGGGGGAGTCGCAAGAAGTCAAGCGAGTGCCGCGGGTTCGCCGCTCGCTCTCGCATTTTCTCGCGGCTCGCTTCATTCGCTCGCCATAAATTGGGGGCTTGCTGGTAGGCCATGTATCTCGATGGAATTTAATGAAATGATCGTACGTGAATGTCCAGGTTTGGTTTTTCTATAAATACAGCCTCAACTCTTTCTAAACGGAAACCTCCCTTAAACCAGATCAAGAGATGGCCAGTCATTATATTTGGCTCTCTATGAGGAGGACGCCTTATTTTATGCACACTTGCTGTGTCGTTCCCTACTATGCGTCATAAAGAGTGCACTCCTCTTGTTGCCAGTTTCTTTAGCCAGTATTTATGCTGAGAAAACAGGAGAATTGGTCAGGCTTCAATCATCCAACTTTTGGAAAGGGTATCCTTGTTTTGTCTATGTTCTGGTAGATAGGTTCTCGACCTAAGGAAAGCAGAAGAAAACTCCTACAAACTCAACCAGGCAACTTCCTCTAAATGATCAAAATTTAAAAGAAGACTTTAAATACGAGACGTCAAGGCAAGCTACTTGCGTTTTTTTGTAAAAAATAACAAAAAATACAAAAATATCATGTAGGCAGTAAAAGAAACTGAGCTCTGGAAATATTTTTACTGCCGTTTCTGCGGTAATTTGATTTTTATGGTATGTTTTTCTTTACAATTCCAAACTTTTGGCAACAGCAATCCTTGCTACTGCTTTTGGGTGATTTCACTAACTAGGGACAGTAGTGTTTAAACTCGAATATTTCTTACCCGGTCGATAATGTTCATAAAAGTTTAAATAAGCGAACGAGTAAATGATTAAGCTGCCTATCTATTTCTTTTTTAGAGGTCCCAATTGCACCACCTTCTTCTTCCTCTCCTTCTCCTCCAAGTCTGGATCTTTCATTTGATTCAAGTGGTAATAAACTTATTATACGTACATGTGTTAGTGACTTTCTAGCAGTGCAGGAGCTGTGTAATTTTTAAATGTTTTGTAACCTAAACTTAAGTTGATTTTACGACCATGAAATTTACATGATTAACATTTTTGAAGACATGTATTTCTGTCAGTAAGTCCTTCTAAGCCAGCGTAGCTCGATAGGATCTCCACCGTTTTCGTTTTCGTTTTCGTCTTGTACTCCCTGTAAGGCAACCCTTGCCGAACTAGACGAAGGGTAGAGACGAGACGAGGTGTGATCCCCTAGGCTCGATTTCCGCCGTCCCCCGGGTCCGGTCCGAACAGCGGCTGGTAATCGAGCCTAGTGATCCCCTAGTCTTCCAGATAGGAAGTAGCGCAAACTGGGTAGATTGCACAGAAGCCGGAATGCTAGCAATGATGATGGCAATATCAAGCTAACCCGATTTACTTATTTTACTCAAGTTGATGTTAGGGTGGTTATTTTATTTCCGAAATTTACTTCTCTCCACTTTTCTCTCTTAGTTACAAACTGTCCCGCAGTCTATACAAAGGTAGGATGCTTTAGGGATGATATGTCAAACCCAAGACCACTCCCAGAACTACTGTTTACAGATCGAGACCCGTCAGTGAAGAAGTACTCTAATATTCCTGTTGATTGGCAAAATTGGGACTCTTATCTGAAGGACCTTGTATGTCGCTGTGCAAAGGAAGCAAAAGTTCTCAATTATCAATTCTTTAGTATCCAGTTCTATGGTAAGTTTAATCTAAAAGCAATTTCTAAAGGAATTTCCTATGGTAAAACGGATCAGTTTAGTTATTTGGGCAACTGAGCTCGATACAGGTTCATCGAGCTCGATGTGTCAACCGGTCTCGATGAACAATCGACCCCGGGAAACCGTACTTGATGTGTCGATACCGAGCTCGCGAGCTTTGCCAAGCACCCACACGCCAGAACGCGCCGTTGCAATTACCTAGTGAACTTTTTTTTTAGAGAGGAACCAATGAGGGGATCTACTTACAAACTTTTAACTGACAGTGGTCCCGTGAGAATGCCCGTCCAACATAAAATACAGTTCAGGGTTACCATCAATCTAATGTAATGTTCCTTCCGTTAAGGTTCGTTACCGAATATTTCGAGATGTTACGTTGCAAATGTAGTATTTAGTTTGTTTGAGCCAAAGGGCCTGGCTGGACGTCGTATCATTCAATAAACATTTAACAACCTTTAGCAATTCAAACCTTGTAGGTGAGTGTTGGTCCGGACCGGACACTGGAGACACGTACAACAGAGCTGGTCTAGCGGATACGTGCATTACACGTGACCTTAAGCAGCGGTGTGATCCTTCTGATCCTGAAGAATGTGCTGGTGAAAAAGAAACAAACTTTGTTTATAGTGTTGAATTACAAGGTAAGCATAGTGCCTAATAAGGCAAGGCTCAAGACTAGTTCTTAACAATTACAAAATGAGGCTGAGTATGATGTGAAAAATTATGCTGATCGACTGTTGCGAGGGGTATAACATCCGCAGAGGGCCGACGTGAATAAGAGCCTCTGAGATCCGCGTAATTCTTCATATCATACCAAAGATGAATTCAATTATTGTTTTATTATTCATACAAAATATTTTTAAGTAACAATCTTATCTCCTATTGCCTGGTTCTAGGCGCTTTTTCGCTTATCTCCTATTGCCTGGTTCTAGGCGCTTTTTCGCTAAGGATGTACACAGATGTTTTTTTACAGGTAGAAAAAACAGATAACATTTATCAAGCAATATGTTGCATTTCGTTCGTTCAGTTTCTGTCAGACCTTTACCTTTTTCGACTTCGTGTAGGTGTAAACTATTTCACGTTTTTAAAATTCATTCACGCGTAAACAGCTGGTGTAAGAGGCTGCCGTGCCGCTGTTTGGAAACGAGGATGCGTATCGTTTGCATATTTCCTAGTATGATAAGCGCAGGCTGGTTACGATTAATTACCCGCGGGATTGAAGCCACATTGAAAACGCGAAACATTTTGAATGATTAATACATCGTAAATATATTATACGGTATATAAACCTGCGTTGTAGATAGAACAGAAAAACAAGACTGTACTCACTGTAGTACTGCAATGAACAGAGAGACATTTAAAAAGAAACTTGAAAATTTTCAAGTAGGCAAAATGGAATGGTGAATGTTGGGTTACCTTGTTGCCTGCGTTGACGCAGGCAAGTTACCTTGAAGTGTTTCATCATGTCATTTGAATCCATATTTTACCAAAATATTTTCGCTGTTTATTTGGTTATTGAGGTTAAACGGACGCGACAATGAAAGAAAAACTGTAACATAGCCACAAGCTTATATAGAGCTTAAAGCGTAACCTGCATCGTACTAACTGCAGTTTGTAATAACCTAACGTTAATTCTCTCAAACTTCCTGTCCGTTCACCCCTATGCCGGTGATGGCGATGGTAAGCTGATTGCAGGATTAAAACAATTGTAACATTCCCAGGTGGACAGAACAGGACAGAATTGCGGGGGTACTGAACTAATAGGCTTTATTATGTGTTTGGTTTCTTAGTCGCTGAGCCCGCTTGTAAAGTGACTTTTCACAAACTTGGATGCTACAAAGACAACGAGGTGCTTCCCCGTCCGTTACCGAAATTGATGTTTACCGACCGTGATCACAAATCTTTACTTTATAGCAACATAAAAATTGATTGGGGCAAGTGGGATTCTTATATCTCAGACTTGGTTTGTAGATGCGCAGAGAAAGCAGCCGAGAACAACTATCGCTTTTTTGGTTTGCAGTTTTTTGGTAAGTTTGTTTGATATGAAGTAGCAGTACTGTTTCTGACCAAGCCATCCGCCATTAGGCCACGCCACATGATCGAGCTTTAGTACGAAGGAAACAATCGCCGGATATGCATTGCATTGCTATTTTACTGGACAGGAGCCTCAAGCTCCTGTACTGGACTAGTAACCAGAAAGACATAGGTTCGACTTCGTTTAGGAGTAATATGATTTTTTCATCTGACTAACTTGTGTTACTTCTAGTGTGTTCACCAGGGTAACAGTTTCCCATCACATTTCTCTCAATTCTCTCTATCTTTATAAGCTATATAGACACACTCGAGTTTAACCCACGAAGCCGCACTGAGTACTGTTTTTAAGTAACAGGAAAAAAATAATTCAACACACTGTTTTGAATTATTTTTGATGTCTGCAACAACCCTGTTTTAATGATAACTGTTTACTCATGAAATATTGTTACTTCGTTAAAGATGCCAATACTAATATTTTAGAGTTACCGTGTGGCACGAAATTAAATGTTTGCGGGTTCTAATTTTTGCTATTTTTCCAGCGATCCGCAAAATAAAGTTCTCGCAAATAACAATTACCGCAAGCATTTTTTTTCGCAAAAATTACTCCAGAGTAAATATTCTCTAACTAAAATTCGCTATATAAAAATACAGTACTAAGAAATCGTGTCTGTTTAATCACAACTTGCCTCTTACATTCAACATCAAACGGTATACAATGAATTACTGGTTTTACATAGGGTACGCATACCTTAGTATTTTTTTTTTCTTTTGCACGTGGGTACTGGATACTTTCTGAAAATCGCAAATTAATCTCCAGCAAGGAAAACCAATTTTTCTTAATCGTAAAAATTACTTCCCACAAAATACAAAAAATCGCCAATCCGCAAAAATAAACTCCCGCAGAAATTTCGTGCCATCCGGTATCAAGAATTGCGTCCTGTTGCAAAACCCTTCTTCGCTAAATCAATTCTAAATCCTTTATTAGGCGAATGCTGGTCAGGTCCAGATGATGAAATCCAATACAACAAAATTGGGCGTGATTATAACAAATGTTTGACCAGAAACTATCAGACATGCGCGGCCAATCCTAATGCAAACAACTTGGAATGTATTGGTACACAAAAGGCCAATTACGTATACGGCATCGCAAAAACTCAAGGTAAATTTGATATCTAGTGAATTATCAAATGTATATCCGAAAGCAGACTGTTTTTACTCCAGTCGGCTGATTCCTGTTAGTAGCTTGAATCTTTTTCGCGTATCAGGCGAGCAGAGCAACGTTTACTTGCTGGAACGTCAAGGATACACGATCTAGAGCTATCTAGGTCTGGACAAAAATCCCAAGCCCACCTATAATCATGCTCAAAATCATTGGGAAGGATTCAGCTTTTTATCTGTCCTTTGCGTCTTTCCTCAGCCTTCTTGCCCAACAAACCTAGGGTGTTTGAGCGCTTGATTGTTCTATCATATCCCAACATTAACTAGACTGAAGGAATCCGGAAGGGGAAAACTATTTAGCAAAGGGGAAAAGGACTTCCTTGGCTATTATCATAAACGGTATGAAAGGGGCAATTATGCTATTTAGTTATAAAACCTTCCCAAATACTTTATACCGTGATGGTAACTTGAATAACAAAAATGGGCGGGGAGGTATAAACGTCAAATTTATAATCTAGTTATTCATTATCGTATAAAGCGCACAGTGATGGTTGTTTTACAGATCCAAGTTGTTCAGTGCCCTTTAAGTTTGTTGGCTGCTACAAAGATCGCATAAAAAAGGGTGTACCCAGACAGCTTCCAATACTGATTTTTACAGACCGTGACAAGTCAAGCAAAATATATAGCGGTAAACCAATTGACTGGGGCAACTGGGACACCTTTATTGAAGACTTAGTTTGTCGCTGCGCAAAAGAAGCTAAGGAAAAGCGATATTCGCATTTTGGTATTCAATATTACGGTAGGCGTGTTTGTTATAATACAGTATATGTAAAAATACAATGCTGCACTGTCGTTTAACTCTCAGACTCGGGTCAAACATTGAACTTCACTTGTGTCGAAACCAATGCCAGCACCTGTGAGGTTTGACGCTCGACCCAAATTAACCTATGGGTGACGCAGTTCTCTCTAGTTCAAAAAGAAAACAAGCCGCTTCCTTTTGAATGAGCCAAGCGAAAAATTTTTAACAGACTCACGCGACTGCTTGAACGGTTCTTGTGTGGGACTCAAACCCATGGGAAGAAAATGTTTTGTTATCATTCAGGCGCTGTGCGTCACGAGATTCGACCAATCACAATGCGCTTGGAAAGAGCCGTTTTCCGAGGTATATGTGGTGAAATTTTCGCTTTATTCCAAGCTTGTGTAGGTAATTTCGACACCATACCGCCGTGGAAATTTGTTGGAACACTTTATCTTGATAGCAGCTGCGTTACTTTTATATATTTTGCTTTCTTGAACGTTTGTGACAAGTTTGAATTGCTCGGTCATGTGCAAGCCGCCATGATGATTTGATTGTAATTTTGCCCTTCTTCTTGGATTCATTCCTGGTTACTGGTAGCGGTTTTATCGGATTATTGCGGTCAACTTGTTTCTTCAACCTTTCTTCTTTGCAAATTTCGGGGTCTACTCGGGTCTACTCCTGATAGTCTCCCCGTTATGAGGCGTTGAAAGTGTCTTGGAATGAAGAGATTGTCTCAGCGAAGTAGCACAACTTCCGGGAAACGGGCTGAGAAACTTTTAAGCGAAAGCCGACGTGAAGTGGGTAACGCAAAATCTACGAAGAGTAAATAAGTTTGAATGTTGTGATAACCTTTAGACGCAAAACATTTAGCACAACTGCCGGGAAACGGGCTGAGAAACTGACTTAAGCGAAAGCCGACGTGTAGAGGGTAACGAAAAATCTACGAAGAGTAAATAAGTTTGAATGTTGTGATAACCTTTAGAAGCAAAACATTTTTCATAATCCAATGCGGAAACTGAAAGCTTGTCTTTGAAATAATTTGCATGCAGTGTGTTCTATTTGTATGCAAATCTTCAGGTAAACTTACGCGAGGGAATAAATCTCTACCAAAACACAAAACCATTTTCGAAGATCCAGACGACATCATACAGGATTTTAAAACTGTGAGGTTAGGTTTATAACAAAATCGATACAATGCACTCACTTCAGTGGGTAATGGGTTCATAATAACCGTCACGAATATAGGGATATTCCATGACCACTTTGCCCACTATGAGAAAGTTAATGTTTGGTGTAGTTGGTGTAGTTGGTGTAGTTAGTGTAGTTGGTGTAGTACATGTAGTTGATGCAGTATGTGTAGTTGGTGTAGTTTGCGTAGTTGGTGTAGTTAGTGTAGTTGGTGTAGTATGTGTAGTTGGTGTAGTATGTGTAGTTGGTGTAGTATATGTAGTTGGTGTAGTATGTGTAGTTTGCGTAGTTGGTGTAGTTAATGTAGTTGATGTAGTTACAGTAGTTGGTGTAGTATGTGTAGTTGGTGTGGTTAGTGTAGTTGGTATGGTATATGTAGTTGGTGTAGTATGTGTAGTTAGTATACTATATGTAGTTAGTGCATAGTATGTGTAGTTGGTGTAGTATATGTAGTTGAAGTGGTTTGTGCAGCTGGTGTAGTATATGTAGTTGGTGTAGTATGTGTAGTTAAGGTAGTTACTGTTGTTGTTGTAGTATATGTAGTTGGTGTAGTTGCTGTAGTGGATGTAGTTGGTGTAGTTAGTGTAGTTGGTGTAGTATATGTCGTCGGTGTAGTATATGTAGTTGGTGTAGTATGTGTAGTTGGTGTAGTATGTGTAGTTGGTGTAGTAGATGTAGTTGGTGTAGTTGGTGTAGTTAGTGTAGTTTGGTGTAGTTTTGTGTAGTTGTTGTGGTTTGGTGTAGTTGGTGTAGTTTGGTGAAGTTGGTGTAGTTTTGTGTAGTTTTGTGTAGTTGGTGTAGTTAGGTGTAGTTTGGTGTAGTTTGGTTTAGTAGGTGTAGTTTGGTGTAGTGTGTGTAGTTGGTTTAGTTTGATGTAGGTGGTGTAGTTTGGTGTAGTTTTGTGTAACAACTACACTAACTACGCCAACTACACAAACCACACCAACTACACATACTACACCAACTGCATATACTACACCAACTACATATACTACACCAACTACAGTAACTAGACGAACTGCACTAACTACACCAACTACACATACTACACCAACTACACTAACTACACCAACTACACAAACTACACCAACTACAAATACTATACCAACTACATATACTACACCAACTACATATACTACACCAACTACACATGCTACACCAACTACACTAACTACACAAACTACACCAACTACTTATACTACACCAACTACACATACTACCCCAACTTCACATACTACACCAACTACACATACTACACCAACTAAACATACTACATTAACTACATATACTACACCAACTACATATACTACAGCAACTACACATACTACACCAACTACATATACCACACCAACTACACATGCTACACCAACTACACTAACTACACAAACTACACCAACTACTTATAGTACACCAACTACACATACTACCCCAACTTCACATACTACACCAACTACACATACTACACCAACGAAACATACTACATTAACTACATATACTACACCAACTACACATATACTACATCAACCACACATACTATACCAACTACAGTAACTACACTAACTACACCAACTACACATACTTCACTAACTACATATACTACACCAACTGCACAAACTACACCAACTACACAAACTACACCAACTACATATACTACACCAACTACACTAACTACACCAACTACACCAACTATATATACTACACCAATGACACTAACTTCACCAACTACACATACTACACCAACTACATATACTACACAAACTACACCAACTACACAAACTCTATTAACTACACATACTACACCAACTACACCAAGTACACCAACTACACATACTACACCAACTACAGCAACTACATATACTACACCAACTACACATACTACACCAACTACATATACTACACCAACTACATATACTACACCAACTACATATACTACATCAACCACACATACTACACCAACTACAGTAACTACACCAACTACACCAACTACACATACTTCACTAACTACATATACTACACCAACTGCACAAACTACACCAACTACACAAACTACACCAACTACACAAACTACACCAACTACATATACTACACCAACTACACTAACTACACCAACTACACCAACTATATATACTACACCAATGACACTAACTTCACCAACTACACATACTACACCAACTACATATACTACACAAACTACACCAACTACACAAACTCTATTAACTACACATACTACGCCAACTACACCAACTACACCAACTACACATACTACACCAACTACAGCAACTACATATACTACACCAACTACACATACTACACCAACTACATATACTACACCAACTACATATACTACACCAACTACATATACTACACCAACTACACATGCTACACCAACTACACTAACTACACAAACTACACCAACTACTTATACTACATTAACTACACATACTACCCCAACTTCACATACTACACCAACTACACATACTACACCAACTAAACATACTACATTAACTACATATACTACACCAACTACATATACTACAGCAACTACACATACTACACCAACTACATATACCACACCAACTACACATGCTACACCAACTACACTAACTACACAAACTACACCAACTACTTATAGTACACCAACTACACATACTACCCCAACTTCACATACTACACCAACTACACATACTACACCAACTAAACATACTACATTAACTACATATACTACACCAACTACATATACTACATCAACCACACATACTACACCAACTACAGTAACTACACCAACTACACCAACTACACATACTTCACTAACTACATATACTACACCAACTGCACAAACTACACCAACTACACAAACTACACCAACTTCATAAACTACACCAACTACACAAACTACACCAACTACACCAACTATATATACTACACCAATGACACTAACTTCACCAACTACACATACTACACCAACTACATATACTACACAAACTACACCAACTACACAAACTCTATTAACTACACATACTACACCAACTACACCAAGTACACCAACTACACATACTACACCAACTACAGCAACTACATATACTACACCAACTACATATACTACACCAACTACACTAACTACACCAACTACACATACTACACCAACTACACTAACTACACCAACTACATATACTACCCCAACTATATATACTACACCAACTACACATACTACACCAACTACACATACTACACAAACTACACCAACTACACATACTACATCAACTACATATACTACACCAACTACACTAACGGCACCAACTACACCAAACATTAACTTTCTCATAGTGGGTAAAGTGGTCATGGAATGTCCCTATATTCGTGACGGTTATCATGAACCCATTACCCTTCAATGAACGTACAAACAAGAGTCGTGGATTGTTTCTGCGGCCGTAGCTTCGGTGAAACTCCTATTGTGCTCTAGCTGTGCGGCGCTACTTTTGGTCTGTTTTTCCCTTGCCTATAGAAGTTTCATTTGCTCATAAGGATTGCAAACAGTCACTGTTTGCAAAATAATATAAAATTGTCGATGAAAATAAAATTGTTATGAGAGACGATGCACGATTTCTCTAGCTGTATCTCAACTTGCTCTTTGTTCGCCGCTCCCCCTTCTTACCGGGTTAATAAAACGTTACTATTAAATGGACGAATTTTTATTTAAGCAAATCCACGTATGAACTACAGATATCTTTCACTCTGAGTTAAATATATACATATAAGCACAGCACTATCTTCTGAGAAGCAGGAAATCGCCGCCTAAAATCGCACCTTTGTCCGTCTCCGAATCGCGATAAACTTATTGAAATTACCTTATGAAGCCAATAGTAAGCATCCGAGGCCACTATGAGATCTTGAGAGTTCTCCAAATCGCTCTCTCCTGTAGTGTTTTTCAGAAAAGGAAGCAGTGTTTTGATCCCAGGTTTTGATTCATCTCTCTCACGAGATGCGAACTCGACCGTGTCACGATTGAAATGAGGCACATAAACAGTTTTACCCATAAACCTTTGTGGGTCGTGACGCACACCGCCTGTTTATCACTGGTTTCAAGAAACAACATGACCCTTGCCCTAACCCTAACCCTAACTCTAACCCTAACTCTAACAACAAGACACTAGAGGCTTTAATAACATGACCAGAACTTCTCCTTGTTTCCGTGCTATGTATCCACATCACCTCTAACTCCTTCGCATGTAACCAGCATATCTTAGGTACCCATTTGTACCTGTGGATGTAACACAAAACAAAATTATTTTCTAAGGAAACAACGTAATGACACGAACTGAGCTGCTACGCAACCAAACCATCATATGTTAAATTTAGTTGTTGATATTTTCGTCTTTTTTTGTAGGAGAATGTTGGTCAGGACCCGAAGCAGGCGAGGCTCTTGCCGGCCAGGAGTCTCCAAACAAGTGCGTTACGAAGGATTTTGAAAAGTGTGAACCAAATGACACTTGTGTCGGAAAACAGAATGCCAATGCTATATACTCAGTTTAAGAAAAAATTAAAACAAGTATTGCAAGTAAACCCATCGTTGTTTTGATTTTCTTGTACTCGTTCAGAAAGAAATTTTTCTCATTTCACCACTGTGCCTTTGGAAACTACAGGGCTACTATTAAAATTAGCTGGGAGTGGCCTAAAATTAAAATGCAATTTACAAACATCAAACGTTTTTTGTAACATGTCATTATATCATTGAATTTCTAGCTGAATGATATATATTTGGAAAAGTTGCACTGTTGTTCTTCCACTTTAGAGGATAGAAAATTGCTGCAGCAATGAAAATGTTTCTAGGTCACGCGAGGGATGATAAATTATTTTCCCTGCATTATTTTTCCCCCGACTTTCTCAGTTATGGAATCACCTAGTCCGGGGAGAGTGTTACCTACGAGATCTCATCAAAATAATTCTCCATAACATATTAAAGCCGAACCTAATTCTTTTATCGTTCGATAAAAGGAAAACATTTCAAACTCCAAAACATTTTTTATGCTTGATGCTAAGTTGGTGTCTTCATAACTTATCTATTTCTTGGCAACTTTTAGCTACTTCTGGATCTAAAGGAAAAAAACGTGCTCGCCATAAGGCCGCTTGCGGAGCGAGTTGATAATTTTGTCGAAATTTGGCATCGCACATGGAACGCGCGTCGATCGCACAGCGAGGCACAAATCCGAGTCGGCTTTATTCTCGGTTCTTACTTGACGTCACAAAAATTAAAACCAAGGAATTATCGATTCTTTTGAGTTTCTACTTTAATGTGGTAGTACAGCAGCTGACCTTTATTTATACAAATTTTCGGTTCGAAAGAGCCCTTCGTTTTTCGATAGAGGACGCTTGAATTTCCAGGCTTTTACGTGCTCTTTAATTTTGTGGGTTAAAACCTTACCGATTTTTTGAGATTTGCCCTCTAAACTTTCCTTGAGTTATGAAGTAGTTTTGTGGTTGCTTTTTGACATCATTATCATAGGGGTTTTTGATGACAAGTTTGTTTGTTCTTGAGCGTTCGCTTGCGCGTTGGGTTTCGTTATGTTTAGGTTGAAGATCAAGGTTGACCAATATAAGTGCTAACAGCTAGGTTTTTTAGTGTTATTACCTTTTTAATAGGTTTATTGACATAGGTGTCATTAAGCTTACAAGTGGTTTAATTAAGTTTGATTGTCAGTGCTTTAAGTGGGTACGCATTGGAACCATCGCTGACCTTGACTGCTATCTACATCAGGTTCCTGTTTTGGTTTAAGATAGAGCCTCTTGGATTTAGCTGTCCTGCTTTCATTGGTTTTCTTATAGGTTTCTTTATTCAACTTTGGTTAACAACAAGAAATTCGCTAGAGTCATTCGGGATAGCGTTCTTGACTCTCATGGTCAGCAAGCCTGAACTTACCTGCGTTATTCTTAAGTAAGTTGTATAGTTGGATGGTTAGCAGATAGTGATTAGCTGTTGTAAGAAACTGAGCTGAAGAGGTTGCGTTGCTGTCAGTCATTAAAAAGAAAAAAGTATCAAAGCTTTGCCCGAGTCCTGGAGTCCTCTTTCTAGAGGAGCTGTCCCCGTCAAGGAACCCTCTAACACTTGTATCAGAATGAAAATTACCTTTAGTTAATTTGATTATAATACGTGAGATAAGCAGTGTATCGACACTGCAAGGAAAGCAGCTTTGATGCTAAGTTCTTACCAACTGCAGCAGAATGATGGCTCAGTTAATGATCCCTTCATCGCAAAAGTGACCATTCCCTTATATTTACTTTTATAGACAACACCATTGACACCAATCGAAGTCATTTTTGATATTAGGAACTTGAACTTTTAATTTTGATGCTATACTTTAGCTTGTACTTATCGTTTGTAGAAGGCCTAAATGTAATAAACGACCATAAATGTAATAAAAAAATCCTAAATGTAATAACATTTTGTCCTAAATGTAATAAAGTCTTAAGTTGCAAATTACAGTGATTACTCAAATTAGCTCCGCATTTGGGGGAATTTAATAAGCGCCGTTGCGCTTATCCGTATAAATACGGTACTAAGAGGTATTACTATGGTTTTAAGCGCCGCATTTTTGGAGAAAAAATTTAATAAGCTTCGGTACATTTCCTTATGCACTGTGTAATTTGACGTTTACAAATAAATTGCTTGTAAAGGGACAAAATGAAAAAAAATACTTGTAAGCCTTAAAACGTTTTTCATACTAAATTTACTGCAAAAACCGTGGACGAAGTTCCTGTTGCATGTCAAAGTTGGATCTCTAGAAAAGAGATCTAATCAGCTAAAATATTAAGAACAAAAAAACGAGAAGTCTAAAGACTTCTGCACAGCTGGTAATAACGTTTATAAATATTAACTAAGAAATAGTACGCGCGCGCTCTGATTGGCCGAGAGATGTGTTTGCATGAGAGTATGTAATCATGTGCGGAGTCAAGATGTTTTGCTCTTCGCGCGCTGATCACACAAGCATCGAATTTTAAAATGTTTTTGAGTTGAAAACTCGACAAATTTACTTAACTTACCTACTACCTCGTCGGATGAAACTTGGAAAATCTTTTTGGAAAGCATCTTTATTGCAAAACAAGAACTGATTAGACGTACATTAAGCTTCGTGTACAAGACTTCGCGACTGGTAAGAATTTCTCTTCTAATCAGTAAACAAAGGGTTTTTCTTTTTTCTCCGGAAAGTTATTTTATAAAAGCAATAGAAAACTTTTTTCCTGCGTTTGCATAGCCTGATATAAACAAGCGAGGGGCTGGGAGACACCGTTTTCCCGCCACTTTCATCCAAAGTCGTCTCCCGACAACTCGAACCTTCAAGGGAAATCGAAAAAAGTCCGAAAGTTAATCAACTTCAATAGCGAATGGACCTACCACCGCATCCTGAAAACTAAAGCGACCACGCTCCCCCCCCCCACCAATCCTCTCCCAATTAGTGAGTCGAAAGTGGATACGAATTAGTTTTTTAGCTCATAGACTTGGCCAAGCCTTTCAGGAGTTGATGGGTAATGATTAAATGTCAGAGAGGACTTAAAACTTTGAAGATACAATTCCGTACTTTTTGGCCTCTTCGACAAATGAACAGACAACCGAAGTTTTCCTCTCCCTTTCACACAGGAAGAAAAGCAAGGGGGCGTAGCTACGAATAACACCTGCTTCCTGGTGGTACATTTAGTTGGCCTGTCGCACCTTGACAAAAGACACAAAAAATACAAATCCGTAACAATGTTTATATAAGCAAGCAAAATTTTCTTTCTCGCTCTACTGAAAGGATAAATTAAAAATACCTCAATACAAACTTAAAATGACTGTTACAATTTTGCATCAATACTTTGACTATGGCATTCCAGACTATTAGTGACAACTATGACCATTTTGTTTTTATTTATTAAAGTAAAAACGCACCTAAATTAGGAGAATTTTTAAGGGTTGTTGGGAGAAATAAAATGTAAAGGTGGTTTGATTTTCTGCCGTGATTAATAATGTTTACGTCATACTACAGCTATTTTCCCTTGCACCAATGTTCAGCCAAAGAAGAAAGGTTGTCAGGTTTTCACCTTTTCCTTTTCCTACTTCTCCAGAAGAAAAATTCGAGGTTCGTGGAAATGGAGCATTTCTTTCATCTGGTATTTTTGGTAACAATTGCGTCTATAGCCGGTGAAAGTGAAACTGAATTCGCTGAAGGTATGTTGAAATATGTTATTTGAGTGCCTCGGGGCTTGACTCGAGAAACATCAATGTGTATTTGTCTATTAAATGTTAGGGAAAATGCTGGTAACAATCTCAGTTTAAAAAGGTTGGTTAATCGTGACATGCAGTTGTTCAAGGGGTTTGAGTGTTGATATTCTGTGTTTGTTTTGATTAAAATTTTGCAGGTGAAATTTTCACAGTTGAAATCCGATATAGTAATCTACAAATACTTTGCTATAACTGACGTCTTTCCATTGAGAAGCATTAGTAGTTTCGTGTAAATTGAGGCTCTCTCGGGTTCAGTCTTATAATGGTGGTTTGCTTTTAGCTCGTAATTGTCAGCAGTGTCATCACTTTGAGGCGGCATAAGTTATACATATGAACCATTTAATGTCCTGAAACATCTATTTACCATCCAATGCTCAGTTTGCCCTTTCATGTTGATTCCTTTATTAACATCTTGCAACCAGTCAGCCAAGTAAAATAACGGGAGAGTACCAAACAAAAATAATCGAATTAGAGACTAAATAACAATTTATTGCCGTGGTCACACCACAGACTTTTACCTAGGGAAAATTCATCAAAAATCTCCCGAGGTAAGTTCATCTCGGGTTTGGTTTTCCTTACCTGGTAAGGTCACACTACTGATATCTGTAATATCGGCTCCCAAGGTTTTTACGCACAGTTGAGACGTGCGAGAGACGTTTTTCTTTTTATCTCATTGTTATTTCTTACGCTAATGCAACGTGCAAGTTGAAGACAGGCGAAGACGTAGACAAGTCGTGCCACTAGCGTGAGCTATGTCCGAGCTATGTCCTTCGCCAATGAGCGACTATTAGCGAGCGGTATTTCATTTCTCCATAGCTATCGCTTTGGGGTAGCTGTAAAGGGAAACTCTATTGTTCTCTAGACATATCCAAGCCCCAGACGACAAAATTTCCCCGATGTGGATAACCTGGGCAAAAGTCGGTCACTTTCTTAAAAATCAAGTTTCCCTAGATAAACTGTCAACAATTCAAGTCTACCTAGGTAAAAAGACTGTGACCATGTAAGCTAAGTGTAAGCTATTATCACAGGTTTAAGCACCTCCATTTTTATGATTTACTTTTGATCAAGACAAATACTACATGATGCCAGGTGACTGAGAGACACCTGTTTCTGGTGGTGCCTACCCGTGGCTAATTGCTTTAAGTCAAAACGTCGCAATAAAGTGATAATATAACACAACATGACCACTTGAACAACAATGCTGCGGTTCAAAACCGACACTTTATGACAAAACGTTCGCGGTAGTCATATCTTCAACGTAACACTTTACGGACCACGTGCGAAACTTTCCCTCTTTTTTTTTTCTCTATCAAAAATGAATGATCGAGTGAAGTAAAGGAGTGAATGTTTTGGCTGAATTGCAATATAGAAAACTAGAACTAGCAATTTGGCATTCTGCTGAAACGGCATTGAAAGAAACAACCATCATTAATCACTGACCTTTTTCGTAACAGCTAAAGCGGTCAGTCTTCAGAATATTGAATATTTTCACAAGCAAAATGTTAGGTACTGCGCTACCAGAGGATTTTAATTCTGTTGATTCTCAAGTTATCAGTAAATCAGTTAACGGAAAATAATTGGTGCCGATCCAGTAACGGTTCCTCCCTTCCATTGTAGAACCACAGACGGAAATTGAATACCAACCCATTGGAGAAATAAAACCAATCGATGAATCATCTGAAGTGACTTCAAGTCCACTTCCTGTCGAGCCAGTCCACCCGCAAGTTGTCAGTGAGTCAGAGAAAAATCCATCCCAGGGGGGGTCATCAGTACCAGTCCCTGTTCAACCTCCTCCTACAGTAGCGATCAATAAAAATTCTACAGATCCCCGAATAACACCTCCTGCTGTAGAACCAGGTGCGAGTGTCAAATTGAGCCACAGGCTTACCATATTTTTGCAGTGCTACATTGTCTTTTTAGGGATATAGCGGTTATAAAGAAGGGAAGTATAAACTCAGGATTGATGCTTGTCTAAATCATAAACTAGGATATAGGGACTCAGGCAGAATTTTCAGAACCAGTGCAACTATGTCTTTTATCATTGCCTGTAGGGCCGATGATAAGTCTATACACCATAAATGTCAAGTAAAATTACTCAAGACGGTAGAGTATGAATAAAAATTACTACCATAAATAGATTGGTTGGGCAAGTCAGAGGGATACAGTTTCTCTTATGCACACTAAGTAAGAACTTCGAACATTTCAGTCAGATCATCTTAGCAAATAGTTCTAGTCCCTCTTACCAGTCCTGATCTCTTTTAATGTATGTCAATATGACTCCCTTTTGTACTTTGTTTGTTAGTTCTTTGTCGCGCACTATCAGGTTTTCTTTATATTGGTGATAATATTCGGAGTGTTGTTTTCCTTTTTTTTTTAATTTTCGAGGTTGTATTAGGTTAATTCATCAATTTAAAATCACAAAGACTTTTCTGAGCTCCAATCTTAAGATCGTGGTCGATATCTTTGATAGCTACGTTCGCAGAAAAATCGGTTCTGATGCAATCGCTTTTATCACTTTGGTTCCTGGCCGTTTCTTTCAGCGATCATATAGATCACACTGTACTAAAACCCGTCTTACATAGCTGGAAGCCGTTTCGTCCACTTACGTGTAGGTAGCAGTTAAGTCTCTTAAAGACTCGAAAACCTTTCTTTTCTTGGATTACTTCCTAGTGAAAGTACATTAAGTAATATCTCAATTTTTAACAAAACATAAAATAGTGATAATAATAGCGGAACTCCACGCACGCGTGAGTGGAGCCCCATACCTCAGGGCACCAAACGACGGTTTCCTCCTAAATACATATAAAATACATTTCAGGCAATTCGGAATATTTTAAGATCTGCTATATAATTAGACAAAGAAATGAGCTCGATAAAGTCGATAGGGAAACGACTTTTCTACAACGCTTAAGTTTCCATCTTAAGAAAACTCAGTAGGATAGGGAAGGGAGTTCCAGACATTGACAATGCGTTTCGTTTAAGCGCAAAATTAATCATTTTAGAGGCAACAGACGCAGTTGATCGAGTAAAAATCTAAATTGAAGTTTCTTGGTTTAGACTTACGACAAAATTTTCGGAAATAAATTTATTATGCTTTACTTTTTGCCTGGTTTCGCTTTTAGTCTTTTCGTCCGAAGAACTGAAAAGGCATAAGTTACAGATAAGGTTACTGACTATCAGATATTGTGACTTATAATCTACACTGGTAGTTTACAGTTAACGGTTTGTCGGTCAGATAGATTTTGCAAAGAATTCCAAGCGTGCCCATGCCCCCGGGCTTTTGTCATCTTGTGGGTCCTGGTGGGGATGTTCATGGGTAAGAATTCCGCCTTTCCTAGACTATTACTGTGATCAAATTTGTTTTATAGTTTTCTCTTTTTGTTTAAAAATCAGTTAATGTTTTGCTTTTAAGTAGTTAAAAGCTTATAAATAGAAGCCTCGCTTTTGTCCTTGGCTAAATCTTTATATAAGTAGTTTCTTAGAAATCGATTTTGAGATAAATATTAGCGATAAAAAATCACGACGTTTCGACCTCTCCGAGGTCATTTTCAAGTGTATAAAAGTTCTCTACGCGTGCCGACACCTACACCAACGAATTGAAGAACACAAAGGATCGGCAATCGGAAACCACCTCAGAGAGCAGCATGATATGGAGCCTGAAGACATCGCACAAAGTTTTAGAATCTTATGAAAGTGTCAGAACAAATTTGACTGTCTTATTTTGAAATGTTTTTTATCCAAGAACTGAAACCGACGCTTAACAAACAGTGCGATTCAATTCGCGCCAAATTATTTGTTTAGAGTAGTTCTTGTTAACATTGTTTTATTTCCATTGTTTTTTGACTTTATAAATATTTTTAGCACTTTTTACATTTTTACATATTTTACCACATTTTTATCTATTATAACTTGTTTTTAACTTATTTATGCTAATTTAGAGAACTTTTATAGCGGGGCTCCCGCGCGCGCGAAGCGCGCGTGGGACAGAGCCCCATACTCATGGAATATGGTCAACCTCTTTTCGTTTGGTTGTCACGTGATTGACCGAGCGTACGTACGTACGTATGTACGTACATACGTACGTACGCGTCTACAGATTGTACGGGTGGGGTAGGGGAGACTATCAAAAGGAAGGGAGGGGTGTCTCAGGCATGTCTTGGCAAGTCCACATCTTTAATATAGGATTTTAGTATAGGACATCCACAATATGGTCAATTGACAGCTGTCAAAACAGGATACCCACTGACCAGTATCCCATGACCATATCGCGGGCTCATGTTTCAACTCATCGAGGTGACGTGATTTATTTGGTAGCTGTCCGTTGACCAGTTAATTGTTTTACTAGATGGCGAACAATGTTCAATCTCATACTTTTACTAGTTAAACTGATAATGCACACATATTGGACATCAATGTTTTGATCAATTGACAGCTGTCAAAACAGAGTACCCTCTGACCAGTATCACTTGACCGTATCGCGGGCTCAGGTGTCGACCCATCGAGGTCAAGTATTTTTTTGAAGTTATCCGCCGACAAGTTACTAGTTTTCAAGTGTTCGCAGGCTCAAGTTCAATTTTTTTCTAAATTCATATGAAATATGTTGTGTTTATGTGCTACACAAAATTTTGATTGCAAACTGACCGCGGACGCGAAAATTCAGCCAGCTGTTACAGGCAGGGAAGACAGTTGCCTTTGACTTTTCTCACCATGGTCACGCGTTGGTCACGCTCTACGTCCAATTTTTATGCTCTGATTGGTCAAAATTTGACAGGTGAGTTCATGCGGAAAATTTATGCAGCATCTTGAATCTTGTTTACTTTGACAGCTGAAGCTGACAGAGTTTTGTGTCAACTTGTAATGTTTTTAACTGTCTTTTTCCACTGGATGTGCAAAATGAAATTCAGCTGCTATCAGGAGTCTTCTGTTATTCATGGCTAGTTTGTTTATTGGGTTTTTGGTTGAGGAATACGTCGCTTGTCAAAGTCGGAAATCCGATTTCGGATAGCATCGTTTTCGTTTTCACCTTGCTTGATGCGTAAGAGGATTGCAAAGTCTGAAGCGATACTGGCTGTTCTTGATACCTTTCAGGTGCTGCATCTCGAATGGTAAGCCAGAGAAATTATTGTATTTGATGTTTGTTTTTTGTATCTAATTTAATGAAGTCGAGCGGAGTTTATGCGGGCATTTAGTTTATGCACGTTTGTAAGATTTGAGACAATGATCTGACCGAGTATCAGGTTTGATATAAACTTACAGAACTTTAAAAAGCCTTTAGACAGTTTCTCACCGCAAATAGAAAGAAAACGTTCCAAAGAATATTTAGTTATAATTCTGGCCAGAAAAGAAAGCTTTGAGCGATTTTCTTGCCTCGAGTTCGTCTTTGAAAAAAGCAAACACCGGGAAGCCGGCTTAAAACATAAACTTAAACTTGAAGCTTGAAGACTCAGGATTTTTAGGGACACTTTAATACTTGTCTTCCAGAATGAAAATTGTTGTCTCTGTATATGTTTCACCGAATTATATTTCTTTTATTGATTGTTAGTAGTCTCTGTTGTAATTTTAATCGCTGTGCCGATTGTTTTCAGTCGTTCAGTGAACATTGCTTGCAGGAGTACTCAAAATGCCGCGCGTTAAACCATTAAATAAAAAATAAACATAATAAATTCTTTATAATGTTGGAGCGTAACTCTGTTAATGTTCATTCAAACACTCGCCACAGCTCGCACTACAAAAGTGAGAACCGGATGGCCGTATAGGTGATTTTGGAAATTTTTTTAACAGTTTATGAATATTGAATGAGTCTAATTTATATTGTGAAATACTGCTTTCTGTCCGAGGTTTGCCGGTATGATAAAAACAGTGCCTCATACTACTGTTTCACCTCAGTTGTGATGTATTAATGCTATAAAAGGTTGGTTTACACGCACCCAGATTTGTTGACAAGATTTTGCAAAGTAAACTTGTCGAACGCAAAAAAGTTGGCCTGATTTTTTTTTCCACTAATTAATCTACGGTGATCAAGAGCCATTATGGCTCTTAAATGTGATCGAAGATCACTACCAGTTTTTGGGTGTACATATGAGGCTATCAACTCGATGTAAGATTTGGTTCACTCTTGGGCTGTTTGCAAATTATTTTTCTCTAAAATCAGGTAGCCTTTCCCTCAAAAGTCACATAAATGTGCTCTAAAGTTAACTGAATTGTGGAATTCGAATACAAGTTTATTGTTTAATTTAAATTATAAATTTATTAATGGGAGCCTCGCTTTTAGCCCTGGCTAAATCTATATATTACACTTGAAAATGACCTCGGAGAGGTCGAAACGTCGTGATTTTTTATCGCTAATATTTATCTCAAAATAAATCTTTATATTATTATTAATAATCATCATCATTATCATCATTTTTATTTTGCTTTGTCGCCTCATACGATCATTGCCCCCAAAGAATTAAATTTAAAAAGCTTATTCATGGGTAACCTTAGTAGGATTGCGGTCCTGTGACGCAACAAGTTTTCTTATTTCAAAGGTTGGGTACATGAATGTGCAGCATTGGTCTTTATGACGGTCTACACGAATTATCCCCTGGCCCTTATCCCTACCTGAACGCAAGTAATTCTGTCTACATGAAAATATTGTCTGTAATTCGGCGGAGGAATCTCTTCCCTGAGAACCTTATCAGCAAATATATTTCTAAATATATTCAGACTGCAGTTAAGGGAGGGAAAACACAGCGTCATTCAGACCATTTGGAAACTACAAATAATTGTGTCTAATAAATAGAGGATATTACATGGCAGCGCGGAGTATCTCCAAGCGGCCATGTAATGTTCTATTTATTATATAAACACCACCGAAATACCATTTCAAACCATTTTACTTTAATTTGGTGTGAAAGGCGCGATTTATTATGTAGCCATAGCAAAGGTGATATTTTCACATGTGAAGCCGAGAGAGATAACATGTTATTTTCACATAATTATGTGAAGATGTCAAGTTTTCGCGCGAAAGCTCATCTGGTATTTCATTGGTGTTTATATAATAAGAAGTACTATTTTCCGAGTTTTCTTATATTTCTGAACTAAGGTTCCTAGGTAATATATCTTTCCTAGTCTGGTATGCTATTTGAGTATACGCGTGAATTGAGCACTTTTTGGGCTAGCTTTTTCCTTACTAGGCGAGAGCTAAATTCTAGTTTGGGGCACAACGAGGAAGTTTTTTAAATCTTGTGGTTAAAGAAGAAATAGGTACTTTCGCATTACTAGGTAAGTTTAAAGATAATAAAACTTCAATGAAAGTTTTCCCTGCTTTATAGCTTATGTCTATTCGCTTATATTTACACCAATATAACAGGGGTCTTTTTTGCATGAGCATGCGCGACCGCTGACTTGTCAAAGAGCACGCGACTAGTGACAGCGACCGTGCTGAATAGTCATAGGAACCAAATTGTTCACTTTGAAAGCTTGCTTGAGATTGAAATGGTAGCAGGAACTTAGGAAAGACCTTCGTTGTACAAAATAAGTAAAGATCTGTTGATTTAAAGTGGAGACTGATGCGCTGAACGAGGTGAAAGAGCAAGTTTCTCAAGGATGTCTGACACGAACATGGCTGCCTTTTGTTGTTTGGCGCTCGACTCGCGTCTTGATTCCCCTTTAAGAACCGCAAAGTTTGGCATAGAATGCATTGCTGATGCGTAGCTATTGAGCAAAATGTTCTTTATTTAGTGTTTGTCTATAAATCGGATGTAAATCAGTTTCTCGATGCCGTAGAGGATTCCTGTCAATAATTTGTTAATAGCTGATTTAGCCATATTTCGGGAGTGGATTAATAACGATCAGCGGGCGACTACCACGCCATTTTCAGTTGGAATAGAAAGTTTTTGCCTTAAGTATTTTAGCGATACAAAGTTTGTTTACAGGAAAATTGTAGAAGTTCTTGTTTTTGCGTGGACTAACATTGTAACGCATCTTTTACAGGAATTTGCTTTTAGCCAGAACTTAAATGTTCTAATGATTTTTAACTTTTGGTCGGCATTACATGTTTACTGTACTTCTTGGGAAACCTAACCGTTTGTTTCATCAAAATCGGTCACAAGATTGGACTTTAATTTCGGTCCTATTGAATGCAGTTTTGACTGTGTCTCATTGATATTCATTTTTTTTATTGTTCGACACATACAGAGTGACTACCACCAACATCTCACCAGGTGACTAATCTACGTCTCGTGTGCTCTTAATTTTGTAGCTTTAAAGTGTTGGGAAAATTGTAGAACATATATTAATTTACTGCTGAACTGAACATCGGCTTTCGCGCACTTCGAACCCACTCGCTGAAATTTGCTATGTTTTTTTTTTTTTTTTTAATATTTCTCTTCCCTTCCCATTTCAAAACAAAGAAAATTGAAAGTGTTTACTTGCATCAACAAACGTTTCTGCACTTTGTTTAGACTTTGATGAGGTCAGCGCAATTCTCCAGGCACTACATATACGCGCGCTGTTGTCCAGGTCAAGTGGGGAGATGAAATTTGATAGTAGCTCGTGTATGTTAAAGCCGGTCTCCTTCGCTTTTGTTAAGACCATGTTAGAGTTTTTTTTGCAAACTACACATTTTGTTAAATCACGAGCACATTCGCCAAGACCAACGAGCAAAATAATCGCTATGATAGCTTTGAGACGTGCCATTTTGATGAAGGCAAACCCTGTGGTGAGCCTCCATGCACATCGCATGTTCAGCGGTCGCGCATGCTCATGCAAAAAAGACCCCTGTTCACCAATATGGTAATATCTGTGGTACTTAAAGTGCTGTTATTCAAAAAGTTACGTCATTGAATTGCACAGAGGGTTGAACAGAATATTCCTAAATCATGACTGGGACGGGCCATTACAAAGTATATTTAAGGCAAAAAGTGGTTAATAGGCAAAATCAAAATATAGGCAAGTTAAACGATAACGGACTGATTATAATGAAGAATTTGATCTCGCATCATGCAAAAACCTGTTCTGAACAAATAGGGCAAGAGAAACGTGTGACGGTTCCTTCAAAGAAATAATGTGTGTGCGGTAATTGATTAATTATACTTCACAGAGCCTCCTGTATACAAGCCTCCCCTAAAGTTACCTAGTTCAAGTACCATCAGCACCATCGGTAAGAGAATCAAAGAAAGAATAACTTCTAGATTTGGAGAATAGACGACTGAAGAAAGCGTTTGCCAATATACATCTGATCATCAAGACTTTTTGATTGTGTAGAAGTAGTAATATCCAATCTTTGAGATTAATTTACTCTTAATTGCTGGTACAATAATGCGACCTTAGTTCACACACAAACTCTCCACGACACTAAAACTCGTAATACGGAAGCTATCTAAGATCGCTTGACTCCTACAACTCTACGACCGTTAAATTATGAATTCTTTTTTTAATCATTGTACCCTTTTTGGCCTAGATTTAGCAAGACTGAGATACGCCTTCATGCTAGGACTGAAGTTGCCTTACAATTGTACTTTTCTTGACACTAAGTTCAATACCTGCAGCGAACATTCGCTGGACTGCTCATAAGCTTTTAAGACTTTTATCTGAATTGTGGCTAGCTCAACCACTTTTTATAGGATTTATTTAGCGTAATAGCTAAAGGCAATCAAGTCAATGATTTAAAAGCTAAAGACGACAACCCGTAATTGATTTCGTTTGACAAGTAATTGTAGGTCCGGCAATATCGGTGGATAATAGCTGAGCGTGGCAATGTTTATTCTGAGTACACAATATGACCAGAAATCTGTTCACGTAACCCGCACTTGTTACTTGTTAACGTCTCCCTTTCTCATTAGAGTGCCACAAAGTGCTGGACTTGGGTATCCTGATGGACTCTTCATACACCATATCCCCATCACTTTGGGAAAAGGAAAAGTCAATCGCCGTCACTCTGATGGATAAACTTGATATATCTCCTCTTGGGATACACGTGGGTGTCATGACGTTTAACTCAGAGGTAGACTTTCCTATCGCTTTTAATGGTTATGCAGATGCTGCTGATTTAAAGACCAAAGTAAGGCAACTACAATATCACACTGGTTGGTCACGCACAGACCTTGGTTTGGCTGCGGTTAAAAATCTGATGTTTGCTGCACAGGCCGGGCTCAGGGATATACGTCTGGTTCCAAAAGTGCTTGTGGTATTAAGTAACGGAAGGACAGATGGTAAGCCTCCACAATGCAAAGATTACTCTCAAGACTGGTAATAATTGCTTAACTGAATCTCGCGCGTGTCCTTGAAATAAAAACAAATTAGATGAACTTCATGAAATTTTTTAGGGTCCCAGGATCAAAATGTGAACTGGGCACAGAGGGTCAAAGACGCCGCAGATGATCTTAAGCGTGCTAGAGTCAAAATTGTGTGCGTTCAGATTGGAGAAAATCTGAGTCAAGATCTTGTGAGGATAGCAAGCGGGACATCTCTAGTCTTTGGGCAATCTGACATTGAAGGCTTGGTAGGGACGATTGTTGACATGTGTGGAGAAATGTGCGGTAAGAGTGAGTTTAAGGGGTAATTTGGTCAATTGTAACTTTAAGGGCACCTTCCACTTTATAATGGCTTCAGGAAGCAAGTTGCTTATCAGATTAGTATTTAGCAATAATGGATGAGGCTGAGTATGACGTTAAGAAGTACTATGCAGATCCCGCAGGGTGTTATTCGCCTCGGCCAATATTACCCCCCCAGATCTGAAAAAAATTCGAATTCAATAAATATTTTATCATTCATTTAAAAATATTCCATGACAATGCTTACCTCGATCGATGTGTCTTCTTCAAATAGCAGCTGAGGGTCTCACTGGGGTGGTAGCTCTGACGGTTGACGGTTAACAGTTATTAGACCTTATATAAGTGGAAATTTACTACGAGAGTTTTAGTAAAGATTAACTTCTATATATATTTATATTAACAAGTGTTTTTTGGAGGTTGTCTTGGCCTTTCACCTGTTGGAGATTCTTTAGGAGCCAGAAGTCCACGAAGATCAGCTGAAATACTAAAAAAAAGCAAGATTTGAAATGCCTTAAAATGCTGGTGCTTAATATCAATCTGATTTCTGACGGGTGACGATAAAAAATTACCTTTTTAGGCCGTTTGACGGCTGACGGTTAATCCCATTGAGACCCTTGCAGTTCTCATCTGTCGAGTGGTATTCATCTGTTATTGCTATGTTTTTGGGTAATGTTCCGCGGCTATTTTCTCTTCGCAGAACTTGTGAAACTTATTCGCCATTTTCTTCAGCTCTACCAGCGGAGCTACCTGGCCTTTTGATGTCCCTTAACTGTGCAAGTGATTCATCCTTGATGATATTGGGGAACATCTACAGAAATGGCCAACGATAGCTGGTTAAGAAAAATAAGCCGGAAAATTTAAGTCGCTCGAAAACGAAGAAATATTTTGAATGAATGAAAATATCGATTACTAGTCACTACTACTAAGAGCTGATTCGAGGGGAAAGATTTTCACCGTTTGTCATTGTGATGACTTTTTTTTTAAGCTATTAGTCACCATAAGAGTGAAATATATTTATTCCCTCAGTAGTTATGGAACCATTATGAAGTCAAAAGGAAAGCATACAATATATTTTCTTTTGTAACAAATTTCCCCCAAATTATATCCATATTTGAATTATTACGACTTTTACAATTCTTTTCCGTTGGTGGTTTATTATAAGTTGACAATTTTAGTCCTTTAGCGCGTGGGTTTTACACCTGTCCAGGTTATTAACACAGTGTTTGGGTCTCTCTCCTGGTTAATTAATCAACCGACGCGGTTCTATAAAGTTCAGTGTCAATATAATATGTAACATTTTGCAGCAGTCCGCGACATGACCAGAAGCTGTCTGGGTCGGACGTATTTATGCAAGTGAGACACCACATATGTTTCAGAAAATGGCCTAATCCATTATTTCTACCAAGTGAGACACAGAAGTCGCTGGTAATGTTCCAGAACATCTCTTTGAAAACTAAGCTAAACGTGTGCCTACAGCAAAACATTCGCTTACCCGTGAGATGACTGAGATGTATATTTCAAGGCATGGGTGTGAATGTTTCCAGTTTTAACTTTTTAAAAAATCAATTGTCTGCTTTTATTTTTTAGGAAAGATGGGAAACTCTTCAACTCTACCCGCGACCCCTGCGTTGCCACCACCAGCGAAAACGTCATTTCCAGCAGTGGCTCCTCAACCTAGACCTGTGCCCGTGTCCGCGCCTGCACTCTTTCCAGCACCAATCCCCGCTCCCTTACCCGCGCCAGCGCCCATACCCGCACCCTTACCGGCGCCGATGCCACAGACCTCACCATATCCAGTAGCACCTGCTGTCCCGCCGGGCGCATGTCAGGTTCCTCAGTGTACTTTCCCTTCAGTTTGCATCACAGCTGAAATCTATCAAACGTGCGTCGCTCCCACATCGTCATCCACTGGCAACACCACTTGTTCAACACCTGGTCCGTGTCGTACCACCCTTACCATGACAGCAACAGACATAACAACTTTGACCAACACCCAGACATTAACAAGCACCGAGGTTGCCACCATTACAAGCACGGATACAGCGATACAGACAAGTACAGCGTATGCGACAAAGACTTATACTCAAACTGATGTGTTGACTACTACAAGCACTGAGGCCGTTACAACCACGCATCATACCACAGAGACCAGCACGGCTATTTTGACCAGTCACGTACCTGTTACGAAAACTTTGACTACCACCAGTACTGATGTGGTCAACACTACAAACATTGATACTCTGACCAGCACTGCAACAATTAATACTACCAACACTGCACTAGTTACAAGCACACGGTATGAAACTAAGACGAATACAGCTGTGGAGACAAGTACTGCAACAGTCACGTCCACTGCTGTTGTCAAAGCTACCACTACACTGACCACAACAAGCACTGGAAGGGCAACGAGTACCTTAGTAACCACGGCAACTAAGACAAACATTGTCAACGCAACTCAATATGCCACTGAGACTCTAAAAAAGATTTTGACTACCATAGCAACCTCGACCAGTGTAGTTACAACATGTAGCGCCAACTGTACTATGATAGGTATTTTTTTTTTATTTTTGGAACATAGTTACTTATACCTAAGATGTTTGCAGCCAACTGAAACGGAAGCGTTTATTTAAAGTATAAATTCGTGCGCGTTCTGAAAGTCACTGGAATTTTATCACAGGCGCGCAGTCCAGACTTCAGTGGGAGAGAGCGTTTTTTTGGCTGCTATTTTGCATTTTGTTGATCTCAAAACTTTTATTCATTGTTTACTAGTAAAGGTAATCAAAAACCACTTACCATATGACTACCTTATGCTTTTTTCGGGGTCTCCATGACATGTCCATCTTTTCGAAGAGCACTGAATAGCATCAAGTGTCTTGGATGTGTCGTTATGATTTCTGACCTATCCTTCCCCATACCTCGCGTATGTTGCCATTTACCCATAACAAGTAATCGGTTTTGTTCTTTAAAATTGTAATTTTTCTTTTAGGACCTTCACCGACGTCTACATCCTCTGTAACGCCATCTGTAATAGGAGAACAAGGCAAGCCAGTACTATTATTCTTGAATAAAGGGAATTTTGAGACGAGGTCATAAAAATTGCATAATTAGTCGTACGTTGGATTGTGAAGTTATGCAACTAACCAACATTACGAAAAGCATGTGTTTTAAGTCAATTTTGGGTTCTGTCGCTGTAGCAGCAATGCTAAAGGTACTACACTGACGGGTAAAAAGCGGTCCTTTAAAGGAATACCGAAAGAGTTTCATTCATTCATTCATTCATTCATTCATTCATTCATTCATTCATTCATTCATTCATTCATTCATTCATTCATTCATTCATTCACTTCATTCCTTCCTTCCTTCCTTCCTTCCTTCCTTCCTTCATTCATTCATTCATTCCTTCATTCACTCATTTCATTCATTCATTCCTTCACTTCATTCCTTCATTCCTACACTTCCTTCCTTCCTTCCTTCCTTCCTTCCTTTCTTCATGCCTTCCTTCCTTCACTGATTCATTCAGTCATTTATTCATTTAGGCCCCGTCAACAAGAATCCGGATATTTTTGAAACTGCAAATTATTTTTATGCGAAGAAGCCCTCGGCCCAAACGAAACCAGTGAATCCACTCACCGAAACTACATCCTTTGGAAAGCGCTCTCCAGAGTGTTTTAAGGCCCCATCCACACGAATCCGAGTCAAAAATATGCTGATTCAAAAATGTGCCGATTCATGTGGACGTAACTTCATTCATTTAGTGCCTGGTCCCTTTCACTTTTTTTTGTAATTCGAAATTGCAAATCTTCAAAAAAGGTATGTCTGTCGTTTCCCTTTATTCCTCAGGCACATTTCACATAATCATGTCATTTTGAATAAGTTAATTATTTATGTGGCATACATGTAAATGTCACGCTATCTTCGAACACAGAGAAATGGACAGAAATCAATGATTAACATTCGTCCGTGGGGTGCAAACACTAAGTTGATTGAATTAACCCATCTAAGGTCCCGTCCACCCTAATCTGGATAAACTGAAACGTACCGCACACTTAGGCCCCGTCCACACGAATCACGATAATTTTAAAACTTCATATTTTTCACCCGGATTGGTGTGAATGGGACCTTAAACGACTCTGGAAAGTGGTTTCACAATGATACGGTTTCATTCAATGGTTTCTTGTGAACCAAATGCGAGTCAAAGGCCGAGTCGTGTAAAAAATTCATACTTAAAACATGCGGTATATGAAAAAAGATCCAACTTCGGGTTAGAGTGGATGAGGCCTTAACCAAGTTTGACCGTAAAGCTTGTACCAGTGATAAAGCAGTTGGGCGCTCATCCAGACCTTTAGATATGTAAGAGGAGTTCCGGCCTCAACAGTATTACATCTTGGCACTGCGAGCTTTAGTTTGACCTTAAAACAGGGGCACTCAACGACCGAACGTTTCCAAATACGTCAGAGGTATCTCAAATGGTTTTCTGTACGCTTTGGAAGCCTGTTTGGTTGATTTGGAGCTGTCTTAAAAACCATTTATGTGTTCTGATATCATTTAAAACGTCTCATTTAAAACTGACATAGTTGAATGAAATGGAGTAGCCGTACTTTCATCAAACTAAGATTCTATGGCAACATTTGTTTTTATATCGAAATTTTCAAGGGATTTTTTTAACAAAAAGCAATTTCTTGGCGATTAAAAGTGAAAAGCACAATCTCCGAAAACTAAGTACGTAAATAGAAATGCTGAATTTCTTAGGCAAGCGTCACAATGATCCAGACATTTTGAGCCTTTCTCGAGTTTAAGGAATTTGTTAGCAATATTTAATCCTACTTTGCAAATTACAAATCTGGTACGTCGACCAACAAAGCTCTTCTTTGGTTCGAAAGTTATCTTACAAACAGACAACAGTCCACTCGTGTTCTCGGCCCAACGCTCTTCAGCCGGTACAAGAATGATCTACCCGAAGTCATCAAGTTTAGTAACACCGAATCTTACGTTGATGACACTAAGATATATTTTTCGTTCGCGTCAAAGGACAATAGGGAGTTTAAGATACGGAGACTACGGACTACGAACTACGGCTGGACGAGCGTTGTCCTTTGTTTGAAGCAGTGGGTTGAGTCGTGCAAATATAGAACGTTAAGATTACACAACAGACAATAGACTACGAGAGAAGAGGCGGAGAGGGAAACAACACCAAAGATTTTTTTGTTTTCATCACAGTTCACAAAAATGTAAGTCAGTTTTGCATGTGATCTTATGAACAAATTCTTCCATACTTGCAGGAAGCAATTACGTCGGGTGAAAAAAAAAAAAAAAAAAAATTTACGTCGGGTGAAATTGGTAAACAACGTTTTGAGTTACACGGGTTTTATTTTTTCGCCCATGAATACTTGTGTCAAATATTAAAGCTCATTCAATAGATATAGAAGATGGACTTTTCCGACTACTGATCTTATGTAGTTTGAAGTATTGAAATGCCGAGTTTCGATTGTCTCGAAGATTTTTACATCATTTTAATTCAGCAAATGCGATACAAAAACTCGCATAAACAAAGGTTAGACAAGTGGAAAGACACACTAATCAGTGCGAACAAACATTGAAACTTTTCAAGTGCGAAGAGAAAGTAAATTACCTGCATGACTTCTCTTCTCCTCGGCCGTCAATCTGAATTCTGCGTATAAACAGCTAAGCGTCTTTAAATATGAGCTTTAATAGCTAGGTAAAAATGTAGTCACAACGGTGGATTAAAAGGGTAAATCTGAGCAGATATTAGACACAACTTACATATTTCGCTTCCCCCTCACTTAAAGCAGGTGAATTGAAAACTTTCTTACGAAAAGACGAGATTCTTGAATTATCGAGACGGCAAAATACGAGCATAAATGTTCTCCGTAGCCCCGACTACGGAAACAGCTCAACAACTCGCCGTAGCCGCAGGACTATGCGGGAAAAATGAACAGTCACGTGGTTTTGATCATGCGAAGGAGCACGTTTAACCGTAGTCGTAGTCCGTAGTCGCCGTATCTTAAACTCCCTATTGATTCATGTCTACGCCAAGTTACTGAGGATCTCAAACATGTTTCAGAGTAGTGTTGCGCTAACCACCTTCTGATCAATCCTTAAAAAAACCATGTTTTTCCTGATTGGGGTGAGGCAACTTATCTCTAAGTTGCCTAGTAACATCACCGTACCTTTCCTTGGTAATTAAAGACGTAGTACCTGTAACTTCCGTCAAAGACCTTGGCGTCACAATTGACTCGAACCTGACCTTTAATGGTCATATCTCTTCTGTAATCACTAACCTCATCTTTTGTCAACATTAGCTCTTAATAAATAGAGTAGGACACTTGTTCTCTAAAGATGTACTGTGCATAATCCTTTCCCCCTAGTATTTAGCCAACTGTTATACCGTTCGACAGTATGGTCTGGAACTTCTACAGAAAACCTCCATAAACTACAACTCAAGCAAAACCTTACCGGCCGAGTACTTACTATCACAAAAAAGTTTGATGACATTACACCAGTCTTACATGAACTTGGTTGGCTCACCATCGAGGGGCTACTATCCTTACATGATGTAACTATGATCTTTCAATGTCTCAATGGTCTTGTGCCCAGCTACTTTAGTACTAACTTTGTATAACGCTCAGAAACTCACTCTTATTGCACTAGAGAGAACAATCAACTTAACCTCTCTCAGTGCCGAACCTCCGCCGCATAGTGTGCCTTCCGTTTCAGGGCGTCTAAATATTGGAACAGTCTTCCCAATGATATTAGAAACTCTGCCTCTATTGAGGTAAAAGGAGTGCCAGGCTTGAGATAATCAGAAGGCGGAAATAGAAAATTTACCTATAGTTTGTTGATCTTTGTAATTAATTGTTTATTAGCTTTTTAATTTTTTATAATTGTAGTTCTAGCATTCAAAGTTAATTGTCTTTTATACAATATGTAATTTTTACCTATTTCGCACATTATACTTAGTGAATAATCTTGTAAATTAATTCTGAAAACCCAATTGAGAGAATTATTAAATGTATTGTATTGTATATTTGCTCCTCGGAACAGTTATTCACAGACAAAAGTCGTTGGCTGCCCCTCTTAAAATAAAGTGAGCTCCCCGTCAATCGGGCCCCTTCCCTAGATCCATCATTATATACGGTAATGCCATATAGATAAATAGAAGTTTTTTTCTTGAGACAGGTTGCACCACCAACTATACCAAACTCGGTTGTTTCAAAGATGGAAGGAACCCTCGACCATTACCTGAGCTCCTTTTTACTGATCGCGATGCCCAAAGCAAGGTATCGAGTAATAAGACCATCGACTGGAACAACTGGGATACATACATAGTTGACTTGGTTTGTAGATGTGCTAACGCGGCAAAGGCTAAGAAGTACTCCCACTTTAGCATCCAATATTTTGGTAAATGTCAATATTATTGTTAAAATCGTAGTGATTTCCTTTTAGCAGATTATTAAACTGAGATAATTAAGCCTCAAGAATTTATATGATGGTTAAAGGACTTCCTGATGATGCCGCGACAACACAGTCGGTATAATCCAAATTTTTGCCCTTCCTTTTTTCCTAACCGAACCTTAAACCGACTATTTTGAATCTCTAAAAGCTAATTACCGTCGGTATTTACTCGAAAAACCACGTCAGCGCGTATTAAGATCCTGGATTAAATTTTTGCCGTTTCGACTCTCATTCGGCTGCCGCGTTTATTCAAAACTAAGTGTTGATGCAATCAACAGTAGTACGTTATCTTTCTACTTTTTCGAGGTTTTATTGTAAGAAGACAACAACACAGTATTGTAAGCAACAAGAACATTAAAAACAATCAGCATTAAAAATTTTAGAGGTGGGGAGCTTCGTTTTGGTTATTGCCAAAGAGCAGCCTCTCGTCTTTGCGAGGGGGCAGCATATTAATAAGGTCGTGCGCGAAGGTTCCAAGGCAGAAAAATGAATCTCGAAGGGGTGTGACAGAAAATAGTGTAAAGAAACTTTTATGAAGTAATGCAGAAAAGAGAATATAAGGAAAAGTATACAAGGTAAAGTCAGTATTTCTAATTCGTTTTTTTGAGAGGATTCGAAGTTCGCTTATAAGATCACTAAATTTTACGCAAAATGACCTGTGTGTAACTTCGGACAATGACGAATTTCAATATCTCGAAAAACTTGCTATGTAAAGTTGGGATTTCAAATTCTTTATGCAGTAGATCAGTTTCGTTCACTGTTTTTATGTTAATTTTTGCTTTTGCAATCGAATAGTGTTCCAACTATTTTTTGTAAATTAAGGTAATTCATGACATTTCTAAACAAACTGAACAGGGCGCGGGTATAGGTAAAATCGTTGCTCGTTGGCACTTAGCGATAACTATAATTAGTTTAGTACTAATGGTCTTACAATAAACACGGGCAGTTCTAAGTTGAATTACGTTTCTCTCGAAAACAAACTAACAGGTTTTTCTACCAACGAAAATAAGGTTAGCAATGTTAGCGTTGGATGTGTTATTGAAAAAGTTGAACTTCTGTTATGTGTTTAAAACGATTAACGGTGGAGATGTTGAGAGAACATTTGAACAGGGCTCCTAAATGATTAATTTAATGTTCATGTCATTATGTGTTTTGCTTGATAGGTGAGTGTTGGTCTGGACCAGATGCCGCCGAGACATACGATAAAGATGGCCCGTCTGAAGAATGCTTCACGAAAGGTTCTATGCAAAAATGTAATGTCAGTGATAATGTAGAGTGTGTTGGCGACCTTAACACCAATTTCGTCTATGGAATCAATGTGAAAGGTAATTACAACTTTTCCTCGGAATTCCTAACATAAACTCGCTGATCGAATATCAAACGAGCACCACTACTGAGAAATGTTATGGACTAGGAGCAACCTCTCCATTTCGAGGGGCAAGCGAACTGATCCTTTCTTTCCCTGCTCCTTGCTCTCTCTTGCCAAATGTGCGTGACTACTCTCGATATACTAAATGGAGAGCTTGCTGGCAGGCTCGAAATGTTAAGATTTCCATCATTGTGAGAGATAGTTGCATCGTCGTCATAATGGCTTTGTCAATTCCAAGCGTGTCCTTCACCCCAAAGACATTTGTCAATTGCTGACACCTACTTTGACTCTCGACATCTGCGCTGAAGCGAACAAACCATCTTTATAGCTGTGGGGGGAGGGAGGCGAGACAAATGGAGGGACTGTCGTAACATTATACTAATGATCCCTGCAGCTCACTTTTACGGAGCGCGTTGTTCCAGCAACGCTGGCATTTGATTAGTCATTAGACAATAGGTGTTAATTTGCGTTGACCGGCAACAAGTTGCCAACACTGACAAGTCTAAGTGTTCGCCTAACTTTTAATTTTTTTTTTTTTGGATCTTCATCTTTTTGGGCCAAAGAAACTGGTGGAGGAATATATTTATTTCCGATTGGCGTGAAATAGGGCAGACTTTTCTTGACCTTTCATGGAGGAGGTATGATGATAAGACCGTTTGCTCGCAAGTATTATCTTCAACCCGATGCTATTGCGAATTTGCAAGGCAAATTTTGCAAACACACGCAGGATTCTTGGTATTTTGAAGATCAATCACGCAAGCCCCATGCTTTTGTTGCAGCCCGACCAGGGAAATGTTGTTATATTCCAGAAATCTAGGAGTTTTGAATAAAGAAACATTGTTTTTGCCAAAGGAATTGAAATGAACGCTACAAATAACGTGTCAGAAATTCATGGCTTTTTATCAGGAGTTTTAATCATTTTAATTGGTGTTGAAGAGAGCAGGCTTTCACGTAGATTGGGGAATGTTCAACTGTGTATGTTTGCCGATTTTATTTGGAAAAAAATGTTTTTCTAGTAACTGTATTTATAATTGCTGTTTCGAAAGGAGATGTTTGCAAACATGCGAAATCGAAGCTAAATGTGTCTGGTATGTTTTTGACGGTAAGGAGAGGTTTGTTAATTAATGACTGGTAATAAGACGTGAAATTCCTGTCACATCCCCTGCCCCTCAAAAAAACAACTTTGAAGCCAATCTCGCCGTCACCAATCCTTTACTTGGCTCTCCGTCCAAGTAGTATACTTGTGACCCTCTTGTGAATCCAGAATTTATGCATCTAACCACTTACATATGCAATTCACCCCAAACAGATGCTTTTTTCTAGGTTTTTAACAGCGCTTTTTCCTTCATTTCCAGCACCAAAACCTCGTATTTCGGAAGCAACTCCATCGCTTCCATCCTTGACGGCCGTTACCACGCCTCCGCCTGTAATCAGTGAGTTGCCTGTCGTACAGACAGGGAGAACATTTATATTAAGAGGCCTTCAATCATGATCTTAATAGTTTTAATTTCTGTTTTTTTTATCCCAATAAATAAATCTATTGCTGTCTCCAACAGCTACAGTGTAGTTCACATTATCAGGAAATAATTTATGTTGACACTTTTTTGATTCTTTCCTTCTCTTTGCTCAATTGGAAATGAACGTGACTTGGCGATCTGAAGTAAAGGATCGATAGCCTTCTATTTTGTCATCCCATTCTAAAAATAATCTCACGCCCAGGTCTTAGCCAATAGCTAAAGGAGAATCATTGTATTGCTTTATATTGCAGCTTTTACTTATTTGCCAATAGGCTAAGCTGACACTGAAAACACTTCAAATTTTTACTTCGATGGGTGGTACAAGATTTATAATTTAAGTTATTTTAGCAAATGCTAAATCTGTGTAGCCAGAGTGGGACTGTCAGGTTTTAGTTTAAGGTTCTCTACTCTGTATAGCAGCGAAAGTCATTTCAAATGGGACATCATGCAAAACAATCAGGTATCGGTAAGTAAGGTTAAATGGTCTTCCCTCTTCAATATATACTGTACACAAAACAAGTGTCCGTACCGTTTGATAAATGTACATCTCGTACATATGCATGTATAATCATTAATCATGAACCCCAAGGTGTTATCAGAAAGTAGGACTACATTAGTGCTGAAAGCGCAGAAACCCTAAGAAACCAAATGATTCGAAACTCGATGTTCCACGTATCCTCACAGGTAACCCAGGCTCTGTGATAGTACCACAGTACGGTTCTAGTAAAATTACAGTGTTTGTATGGGGTAAAAATATCATCCTAAAATTTCTAGGAAATACTAAATAAAGATCAATAAAACTTACTCTGCAGTTAATTGTTGTTGTCCTTATTGCTTCAAAGAAGTTTCGTGATAATTTGCAGTAATTTGTTGAAATTCACTCTATCTACAATAATAATATACAAGGTAGGAAACACGAGGTGCCATTTTCGCCGACATGCTCTCATTCAACACAACTTTTTCCACGAAATTCGAACTCCAACGGAATATAAACATGCCAGGATCGTAGAATAGGATAGCAGCAGATATAGAAACCAATGAAGCTTTCCCAGATAGAGAAACGAATCCCACAGACTTTGACAAACTCGAAGAATATAATCCAAACACACCGAGAATACGCTCGCCGAAGCAGCCGGGCCAGATCAACGCGCGGCCAAGAAAATGAGGCCTGGCCACTGTACAAAAAAAATCATCCTGGGAGTCCTGGGGTGACCTTTCTAGGGACCGCTACATCATTTGCCCAAAGCCACCCTCCCCTGCTGGAAAAATACTTGATAGAAGACAATTGTTCTTCCTAGCCAATCACTATTTGCCAGAGCAAATCCCACACACGCGCCTAAATTTAAATGGCTAAAAAAAGATTAATATAAGCAGGGGAGTATGCGGAGTTACAAGGCGCTCCATTTCTTTTACTAAGGAGTGCAAATAACAGTAATGAAACTAATGAAATAACAACGCGAAATACTTACAAGGCGGGCTAAAAACAAGGTTGAACAAAAGGTAGATGATGACTGAGATACTGTTGCTGTGAACTCTCGAGCGAAACTATCGTAAATAAACGGTGAAGCTTACAAACTAATGTCAAAAATTATACAGAAAATTGCGACAGAATATGAATTGCGATAACTGAGACGAATGTGAAAGGCACGTGCACCAGTAAACAAAGAACTAGCGCGATTAACATATTTAGCGATTAATGCGGCAGTAACACGCCGACTTCTTGTCAATACAAGTGAACGCTCTATCGGTTAAATATCTGAATCATCGTGATACACCTCTCTTTGAATTTGGTCCTGTTGTACAAATGCCTCGGTAACAGCCAAAATTCACTTCTATCTTTTGCTCGTTTTAAGTTTTGTAAATCCTCCTTCGTTGTTCTTTCATTTGCCCTTATAACCTTGCCCTATTGATGTTTGATAAACTTTCTGAGGACCAGCGCCAGGCGCTGAATATAGTTCGAAAGGGACATAATCTCTTTATAACAGGCCAGGGTGGTACGGCTAGGAAGAACAATTGCCTTCTATTAAGTATTTTTTCAGCAGGGTAGGGTGGCTTTGGGCAAATGATGTATCGGTGCCCAGAAAGGTCACCTCAGGACTCCCAGGATGATTTTTTTTTGTACAGTGCCCAGGCCTCATTTTCTTGGCCGCGCGTTGATCTGGCCCGGCTGCTTCGGCGAGCGTATTCTCGGTGTGTTTGGATTATATTCTTCGAGTTTGTCAAAGTCTGTGGGATTCGTTTCTCTATCTGGGAAAGCTTCATTGGTTTCTATATCTGCTGCTATCCTATTTCTACGATCCTGGCATGTTTATATTCCGTTGGAGTTCGAATTTCGTGGAAAAAGTTGTGTTGAATGAGAGCATGTCGGTGAAAATGGCACCTCGTGTTTCCTACCTTGTATATTATTATTGTAGATAGAGTGAATTTCAACAAATTACTGCAAATTATCACGAAACTTCGTTGAAGCAATAAGGACAACAACAATTAACTGCAGAGTAAGTTTTATTGATCTTTATTTAGTATTTCCTAGAAATTTTAGGATGATATTTTTACCCCATACAAACACTGTAATTTTACTAGAACCGTACTGTGGTACTATCACAGAGCCTGGGTTACCTGTGGTATCCTAACCAGATCACAAAAAGCACTCGGCTCCATAATCACTATTTCTTTTTATAATAAGGTATTATTATCATTATTATTTTTATTATTATTATTCTTGACTCGGTTTTGCTTGCAGTGCCTACTCCAACTCCTTCAAGCACACAAATCATACCTAGTACTTCAGCTACACCTCCTCCCAATTTCTTAAAAGGCAAGTTGTTTTATTATGCGAAGAAGCAAGTGTCTAAAATTACAACAACACCGACCACTGGAAGATGAAAACTGGTATTTGTAGAATATCTGCTAGACTAAGACAGGAATTTTACATTTCCAATCGAAAATTAGTTGTTGAAAATATTTTGAATGAAGAATAATAAACATTGGATCAAATCTCTCATGATGTAAAGTGTTATGTAGATCGATTAAAGACAGTGTCATCACTATCTTCAGTCTGCATAATTCTTTCTGTCATAATCAGTCACATCCAATAACTGTTTTATTATTCATTCAAAATAATTTCTTTTTGAAAACAAGCTAAAACGTGCTTACCTCCATCGATGTTAAGTTCATCTTCAACTGCCTGTTTATCGCATTCTTTAAGATAGGTTGTAACATCACATATACCAAAGTCGGCTGTTTTAAGGATGACAGAAAGAAGAAAAGGCCATTACCTGATATTCTTTTTACTGACCGCGATCCTTCAATGAAGAAGAAGTGGAGCGGGTATAGAATCGCCAGGAAAAACTGGGATGAATACATAGTTGATGTGGTGTGCAGATGTGCTAATGCGGCAAATGCAAAGAAGTACTCTTATTTCAGCGTCCAGTATTATGGTGATTATTTCTCAGTGTTCGCTTGTTCCTTTTACATTATCAATAATTTTAAACTAATCAAACCTTTAATACCACAAGTCAGTAAACCTGGAAAATTTGCGAAAGTGGCCTCTTTCAGTCACAGTCCAATCAAAACATGTTTGCATGCAAATTAGTTTTGGCGTAGAGCATTTTGTTTAAACCTCTTTGTTTTAGGCCTGTTTCAAATGTCGAATTGCCTTTTTATGTGCTTAATTCAATGCCTATGGAGCCTATTCACATGACGTCACGGCGGCCATATTGGTGTTCCAAACAAATCCTGAGGGAGTTGAACTCTTTTCTTAAGTAAAAAATTTCTTTTTTTCCCATGAATTTGCCTAGATGCTGGGCACGTGGGTGAATACGTGCTATAAAGCGTTTTCACTCAAGTGGCCAGAATCTATGCAAATTTTTTGAAAAAAAGGAAAGCGTTTGCATAAGAAAGGAGTTGGCCGCCGTTTCATTGTTCCCAAAACAATGAAACGGCGGCCATATTGGTGTCCCAAACCAATCCTGTGAGAGTTGAACTCTTTTCTTATGCAAACACTTTTTTTTGCCCCAATAAATTTGTATAGATGCTAGCCACGTGAGTAAAAACGCTTTATAAGGAAAATACATTATTTTCGCAAATAGCCCACGTTCGATATATTAGAATTCTAAAACTTCTAACATGACTCCGAGGCTTTCTGTTAATTTTTTTGTATTTGGATTGGTTTTCTTTGCTATCAAGTCTCTTCTGGGAATTGCGAGAGAATGGAGTCGGAAAAAATTTGCAGTTTTGACTCTAAATCTCTGAGTCATGTTGGAATGTTAATAGGGCCATTTATACGAGGAAAAATAAGACCGCGAACTGTACCATTTATACGACCATGTCTTTCTAAGACGAGAACAGCTCGTATAAATGGTTCGCGTCTTATTTCTGTTCTTGACTCGTTTTCCTGTGAATGTTGCCTGTAACATCGGCAATCCAACGTGGCGCGCCAGAAATTAACGCATGCGTATTATGCATTCGGGTCTTATGTAAGAAGCGAAGGTCATTTATACGAAGTTTTTCTCGTCTTAGCTAAGACGCCTCTTCTCTAAGGACAGGTGTTAAGGGCTGTTCTAAAATAAGACGCGTCTTAGCTAAGCCGCGTCTTATCTTAGACGAGATGTACCGTTTATACGGAAAGTTCGCGTCTTACTTAAGACGCGTCCTATGTAAGACGCGTCTTATTTTTCCTCGTGTAAATGACCCTAATATATCGACCGTGGGCTAATATCATTCGGCACTTGTGAAGTAGGATGTTTTTGGGGCTTTTAAAAGGTATATGCAATTTTTGTACTGCGTCAGGTTGACTTTTGCGTAAGGTGAACAAATTTTGTTCAGTATATATATGGTCAATATACGTGAAACATTTATGAGATTATGAAACTCTTGTTAGGTGAATGTTGGTCTGGACCAGAAGCCGCTGACACATATAACCGAGCTGGCAAGTCTAAAAAATGCGTCACGAAGGGAGTCAATGTGCCGTGTAACCTCAACGATAATGTAGAATGCGTTGGCAAACAAAACACCAATTTCGTCTATTACATTAGTCCTAAAGGTAACTCTGTTTGTAAAATAATCATGGTCGACGCACCTTAAGGTGTTTCGATACAATTTTTCCCCCAATTTTTTTCATTCGATTGGTAGCAGAGCACCATGGGTAAGAAAATCAAGTAATCTACCCATCCGAGAAAATTTGGTAATCACGTAACCATACGCCCGCTTGACCGTCCCCCCGCACCACAGGACAACCAATGTAAAATAACTCAATCAACAGGTATGGTAACCCAAATGCAACTCGAGGTTATTTTGGCGGGAAATCACGTAACCACCGGCGTCTTGTTAAGCCGAGACAACTAAAGAGTCAATAAAGACGAAAACGGAATGCGGAAATTGTTTCTGTATTCGTGTTGTCTAAAGTATTCAGCTTAGATTAATTGTCATGTCCACAAATTTGGAATATAGAGCAAGAGAAAGACAGAGAAAAAGAGAAAAGAGGCGGTTGTTTTTACCTTTCTCCGGCGTTGCCTTCGCCGCTTAGCTTTACACGATTTTATATTTTGTTTTTGAACGAACTATAAATGTTATCGAGAGCTTCGCTTTAAGCCCTGGCTAAATCTATTTAGTAAAATCCAAAAAGTGGTCTATTATTAATGCTGCGTTCTGATTGGTTGAGCTACTACCTAAGAATTATTCCTCGAGCCCGAATGGGCTCTTAGTCAATAGCCCATGAGGCCGAAGGCCGAATGGGTTATTGACTAACAGGCCATGAGGGCGAGAGGAATAATTGTTTTAGTAAACTCCAACTAGTTGGTCAAAAATATCGAGAATAAAAAAGGTTTAGCTAGTTAAAGCTAGACTTTAATCCTTTTTTGCCGCCAAAGAGCCTGCGCTTTTCGCTACTAGTGGGCTATAACATATAGCCTAGTAGTAGCTCAATTAATCAGAACGCAGCATTGATAATAGACCACTAGTTGGATTTTATTAATAGGCTATATGTTATGGCCTACTAGTAGCGAAAAGCGCGCGCTTTTTGGCGGCAGAAAAGGATTAAAGTCTAGCTTTAACTAGCTAAATTTTTTTTATTCTCGAAATTTTTGACCAACTAGTTGGATTTTACTAAAACAAAAAATCAAATCGCCGTAGGGCTTGGTCTTGGCCTCTTCCACGAGGCTCTTACATGTAGCTAACCAAGACAGGTTGAGTGTTTAATATCTTTCCGTTCATTAGAATCTTGGAACCGTTGCACGTGAACATGGTGCACATGGCTTCCATTTCCTATTGACCACTCCAGAATATACCATAACATATCATATATCTTTGTTTTTCTCTTTGTTTGTCACCCCGAAATTTTGCAGAAGCATTGTTTTCAGTTTCTCTCGGGCCATGTTAACTCCCAAGAGAAACTGAAGACAATACTTATACTAAATATTGGGGTGACAAACAAAGAGCATTATGGTATGTTATGGTATTTTCTGGAGTGGTCAATTGGTCAAGTGCGTTCTCAAGTGTGGTGAAGACCATACTTGGCGACGAACTTCGGCTTTTTTGAACTACGAACGTTTCCGTGGTCACCCAGTAAAGTTGAAGTGGGCACATTTTAACCCTTCAAACTCAAAATAGGTTCCAAGTACACTTAGATTATACTTGATAGCTCTAGTGTAAGGCCAACAATCGACAATATTCGCACTGAAATGTACTATTCATGGAGGTATGTATGGTCCGCATTTATTTGGAAAAATTAGCACAACGTAACAGTAAATGTTTTAACCCGGAGTTTTGGGCGTTTCGTAGGCCACGTTTGTAAAAATTACGTGATGAGGTTTAAAAAGCATTTTGTCAAGCTGTTCTAGAGATATACAGAAAAGCGTTAAAAGTCAAAATTTAGAATAAAGTTGCATTTAGACAAGTGGTGACAGAAAACAGTTGAGTTTTCAGGATCGTATGAAAGAAAGTACACCAAATTTTCCAAGCAGCAAAATATGATATTCGTAAGCATTCTGACGCTACTTAGGATTGATTTGAGTTATTTAGAACTTTTTCTATGAAAAATATATCACGGCTATTGAAAATATCAGGTTTGAAATATATTTACGTTTAATTTGAATTCAAACAAACGGAATTTTTTATTTCTCGCGGAGGTTATTTGCTAAATACCCCGTTTTAAGTTCCTGGTGTAGGATTTTCAGTAGCAGGTCAAGATTTCGCAAAATTCGGCTTTTATCGATTTTCATTTTTTTTATTGTTGACATACTGATATTGATTTAACTTAAAACTACATTTTGACAAACTTCAATTCAAAATCAATTAGTGGTTAAAATTTCTTAACGATTGGATAAAATCACTTTTAAGGCGAATGAAAAACATTGGTATAGTCTCCAAAAAACTGTATCGAAACACCCTAAGTAGTCGGGTATTTAGAAACTAAAATACCAAACTACATGCAACACTCGCGTCACAGGTAAAACACTTGTCACAGGCACTCCACTCGTCACAGGTACAAACAAACGTTAGAGAATCAACACTACAGGTAGAATAATAACGCCAACGCCAAAATGAGAATTAATTACCTTACAACTCTCTCAAATGGAACGCACAAAAATTTGGCAAAGCATTGTTTTAGATGTTTTTTCTTCATATATGTCTCAAAGATTGACCCTCTTCATAGGCGACTAACAGGAGCACGTGATCAGTTATTTAAAGATAACTGCGCACAAAAATGGCTAAGATGCAGCGGATTGTTCGGATAAAAAAGACAGACAAAAAGGAAGATTAAGCCGTCAAACGGATATGTTTTTGGATATGTTTTTTATTGTGTCCAGGGCTCATAAACCGCGTTTACGGTTCATTTTTAGTGTCACCTGAACTACCTGCAGGCCCAACAGTATCTCCAACCCTGCCAGTCACGTTGCTTCCTCCGGTGTCGAAGGGTAAGTAAAAAATGGAGCTTAAGTGCCAGTTGGTTTAAACAAACGACTTGTAGTCTGATGTGATAAATTCAGTTACAGATTGCTCGAGACTGTAACGAAAGTACTCTGATAGACTGTTCACAGTCGCCTATTTTCCCGTAAGTTCTTAGAGATCGACCACTTTGCTTTGACAGGCGGCCATAAAGCAAGATGGCCGCCCGTATCTCTCCTGACGATCTTACGAAAAAATAGGGGACTGTGGCAGTCTAGCACTCTGATAGAACACAATACAGTTTTGAAAGGGCCAAGTAAAAGCGGTTGTACTCTAGTAAGAAATGTTATTCTTTCAATTTTGTTTGAAAAAAAAAAAAGAAAATGGATTTTCCAGGGCAATACTTTTGAATCTGCTATGTTCTCGACAATATTCTTCAATCCGCTTTGTGCTGCGCCTGTGTTCCTGTGTATTGACATAAACCCTCAAGAAAGTGTTCATGTATACGCCCTCACGTTCTTAAGGGATCTAGCAGTATGTGATGCGTCAATAGGTATGACGTCAGAGTTTTCGAAACTTGCCTTGCTGCGGTGCACAGAAAACACTCTACGTTCGCGAGAACGTTTTAGAAACTTCGGGTCTTTATCTTTTTATTGTGGGGTGAAGTCCAAAACGAATAAAATTGTATGCTCTTTTTAAACCAAACCAATTAGTGAGAATAGTGTCTTACATCTACTCTTAAATATTCTTTGTTGTATTATAGTTTGCAATATAAAGTATGAAAAAGTTGGGTGTTTTGTCGATAAGTTGGCCAACAGCCAAGAGCTTGCACTGCCGGAAAAGATTCTTAACGAAAACCAGCTGGTTAAATGGGATAAATGGAATTCTTGGCTACCAGAGTTTGTCTGCAGGTGCGCCAATATAGTCCACAAAAAGAACTACCAGGTCTTTGGGATTCGAAACTTTGGTTGGTATATTTGTATTTTTATCTTGTTTTTCATAATACGTCAAAATAAATGTTTTGAACCATCTAAAATTCGAAACAAGCCAAAAATCAAACATCGCCTTTAAAGCGCCTTGGTAAAAAGCTATGGTAAGTTAACATCGACTCGCTTTATTCATATCACACAAACCTGATTAGAACGAGCGAGATCAAAAGATTTTGCTAATTAATCATGGTGCTAAACCCAAAAAACCATCGCTGTATAGCTGGCGATAGCGATCATATCAGAATGGATCTTAAGTTCAAGTTTTAAGCTTCAAGTTTACTTTGCAAAACAGAAAAAAAAGTTTTACAAAGAGTGTTTTACAAAGTAAGAGTTTTATAAAGGAGAAAAACGTAAGTCAAGAAAAGAAAACAAATCTTTACAATTGCATATATGTGCTTACAAACGTAAAAAAGAAAGAAAAGAAATAATGGAGGTATCTTGCATGATCTACTTTTTGTTATTTAATCCAGTTTAAGATTAACCATGAGTTTGTAATTATCTACAAAGTTATCTTCGGTTTTCAAAATATCTAATGCTCCGCAGTCCTTTAAGTTATTTATATATATTTTTTGAAAGTTGTCAGTATGTGTCAAGCCCTCCCAGTTATATGCCAATCAACATGTACATGCAAACAAAAACACATCTCATTATAGCCCCCTCCAGGATATTAATAGAGACGGAGCTTAAGCTCCACGTATACGGCAAACGGCAAACGTCAGATTCAAGCTGAGAATTTCTTCTTTCTCTTCTTTCTGATTTCTTGAGCTTTTTGACAATTGTGTATTATTCTCCTTTCATTATTCGCGTATTAGGCTGGTGACTGTTCTGTTCTTGGTAACCATTGTGTTTGATGAGTTAAGACCAAATGTCTCGTGTATTCACACGAAACTGATCATTGCTTGTCGTGTTTGCTGCGGGAGCAAGAACAGTAAAAATGCTTTATTTCGCTCGATAATGATATCATTTGTAAAAAAGCGTCTCGACTTGAAAATTTCCTGTAAACAAAGTAATTCACTTTGGACCATGCTGAGAAGCGCTATCTACTTCTGATTGGTCACGTATTGACAGTTGACGTCATCGGATTAGTTAGGAAATTGGCAGGTGTAATACAAAAAGGCCGGCTCTTATGGCAGGGGTTCTCTTTCCTCTTCCCTTTCCTTCTTTTTTCCTTTCCTCTCCCCCTCCCCTTCTTGCGGCTGCACGCAAGCCAGCAGTTTACGGTATGGTATCTTGCTCCATACCTTTACATACAACGATACGAGAGAAAGCTTAAAATGATTATTCTTGTGAATTTCAAAATAAGGGTGCTGCTCTATGTACCCATGCTTTTTTTCATGAAGATACAATAGAAGGAGTGATACCTTGTACATTTCCATAATCTACACTTACGCAGATTGGATGAGGGACACGTTACTTAACAGTACTGTCAAAGTAGATAGCTCACATTCTTTTCCGGTCGTTATTTGTTCTTCTGAAAACATTTCATTTTGTCGTTTGCTTGGATTGACGTAAATCGGATGTCAGGCAATTGCATACAGGCAACAAACACGAGGCCACTTTAATTATTGTCATCACTTCTGTAGTTCGTGCAAGTTGATGTTACGCGAGATCTGTTAGATATATTTCTCCAACCCTTTTTCATTAGTCCTATGGCTCCTATAATTACTGGAATTTTTGTGGCCGTCATTCTCTCATTTGTTCATTCGATTTTAAGGTCTTTATAGACATATCAGAGAGCAGGCAGCTCATAGTCATCATCACTATCATCATCATCATCATTATTATTATGATTAAATATTATTATTGGTAACGTATTTTCTTTATCTTTAATCGGTTAGTTGGCAATTAGCATAGGCTAATCGTGGCAATGGGATTGAATTTTGATCGCTAACCGGTTGATACAGTACTCAACTGGTTAACTAGACATCTCTTCATATTACTATTATATTAATGTGTAGGAGATTGTTGGTCTGGAAGGAACGCTGCTGATACTTACAACGATTTTGGACCTTCTGAACGGTGTCTTAACACCCTTCAGCAGCCGTGTGATGCCAACAGTGTGGGTGATTGTGCTGGTGATCAAAGCTCCAATTACGTCTATCGCATTATACTTACAGAAGGTCAGTCAAATGAACAGTGAAAGTTGCGTTCAAGTTTTAATGAGCCATAGTGTAAAGGTTTGAGTAAAATGGCGATATTACTAGTAGGGTTTAAAAGAGAACTGAAAAAAAATACAAAGACATGCATAGTAGGTAAACAGAAAATGTAAACCAACCATTATCTCTCCAGGCCTGGCAAATTTTCTCTCCCCCCACCCTTTTATCTACAGTTTCTCTTTTTTTGTTAATAATTCTGTTGATGCTGTACCTGATTTCTAAAGGTAGCTTCAAAGTAGCACCATTACTCATTTTTATCAAAAAAAGTTATCCTTTACAGTATAATTGATTTTGATATGCATGGTTATCTCATTTATTGGTCTACTCTGATTTCAGCTCAGACGGATAAAGCACCTGGTCCGTTATATTCCAAGGACAGTCAGCAAGGAGAGTTGTACGGTAAGGTACCCTCCTGCACTGCATTGATTAACGTTCTATTTCATATTACTAGCATAAGTCAACATGTCTGCGTTCTAGAGAGAGTTGAAGGGAATTGTTAATCAGGCCTTGTTACCATTGCTATTATACCATGCATTACTGACAATGCCCACACAAAAACTAAGAAAAACTTTGTAATCTGGAAACAAATAAAAGAAAACAGAAATGCAGTACTGTTTCATTTTTCATAAAAAAAAGTCTTTAAAAGTGCCCATAACTTATTTATTTTTTAAAATTATAATTGAAAGTACACAATACTAGAAAAACTCTGCGAATAGAATTGTTTAGAAAAGTCCAAATTTACAGCCATTTGGCTCTTCATCCGCCATTTTGGCCCTTCTTTCGCAAACCTCTCGAAAACAAAGAAACTTTGACGTAGATTAAGGAACCAAGAGGCAAATTAAGGAACGCTTGACTTAATATACAAGTAAACAAGTGTGGAGAAAGAAAGGTAAACTATGCTAGGAAGATGCGTTTGCTGAATTTGCTTCTCATGACGTCACATATGAGCCATTTACTTTCGTGATCAGTAGAATGGGTGTGCCGAAGTAATATAAACGTTAAAAATTTCTGAAAATATATTATTTTCTTCAAAACTCAAAATTTTTTGCATTATAAGCAACTGAATTTCTGCCTGTGAATTATTTCTTTTTCCCTTTTCTTCAGATAATTGTCCCGTGGATTTCATAAAGAGAGGTTGTTACAATAATTTACTAAATGCGAGACCTTTACCACAACCTCTGTTCACTGATCTCGATGAAAGCAGTCTCGATTTTAGTGGTTTTGCCATAAACTGGGGAAACTGGGATAGCCATTTGGATGATATGGTTTGTCGTTGTGCGCAGCTTTCAAAAGCAAAGGGATTCGGTAATTTTGGAATAGCTAACTTCGGTGAGTATCGCGTTCAATTGCAGACTGTATGGTTGTCCTTTCCAAAACATGCGTTTCTTTCAACGGTTGTACTCAAACAATCATTTCGTTTGAACTTTTATTGAAACAGTCACATTCAAATTTGTATTTTACAGCAAAATGCAAACGCCGTGATGTTCATCTGTATTTCGTCTACACCCTTCCAGCAGCTTACTACAATGGGGGGGGGGGGGGGGGGGGGGGCTACTGTGTTTCCCTGTCATTTTAATCTCCTTAAAACTGGTCATTTATGGCCTTTTTTTACATTATCGCAGGTGAATGCTGGTCAGGAGTACGAGCCGATAGACCGTACGATGAATACGATCCATCTGAATTCTGTATCACTAAAGAATTCGCCTTGTGTGATGCAAATGATCAGAATGCATGTGGTGGAAATAAAACAACTACTTTTGTTTACAGCATTAAAGAGAAGCTCGAGACACATCAAGGTAAAAGATATTAAAAGTGTACCTTCTACTGAGACACTGGACGAATCATACGCAATAGCAGATCATCTAATCACTTGAACTTTGCCTCGGTATGAAACAACTAACATGACACAATTGAAAAGATCAACTTAAAAAGTCAATTGTCATGTAGACTGATTAACTAAATGTAATTGTTTTTGTTTGGCAGGAAAGGCTTGTTTCACCCACTTCGAGAATATAGGTTGCTACGCTGATAAGCAACTTTCTCTGCGCCCATTGCCTGACCTCATATTTACGGATATGGAAGAGCTTTCTCCAAAGTTCAGTGGAAAGGAGGCAAAACTTGGTGAACTCGACATGTATCTTAGTGATGTGTTATGCAGGTGCGCCGAGCAAGCACAGGAGCTTGGCTATAAATACTTTGGAGTCCAAAACCACGGTAAGGCCGCTTATGTAGTACGATTCCGATGTAAAAAGAAAGGATAGTGACATTTTTATTTTAAGGTGTTAGGCAAGAACATTTTATAGAAAAAGCTTAGTTTATTCTATTGTTTTGAAAATCTGCCTGACGAAGGGAGGTGGTTTCAACATCCTGAAAAAAAATTGAGAGTTTTGGATATAATCAGATAAATGGCAGCTTTTTAATTCCAACGTAGCCCCAACTAGTAAGACTATAGTTAACGTTAGTTTTTTGTTATTAAATTTAAAAGGCGAGTGCTACAGTGGGCCAAGTACCCAGATGGACTATAGCAGGGATGGGCCATCAAATCAGTGCATTACAAGAGACTTCAATGAGTGTCCAGCAAAGGAAAATCAGGACGATTGCGTTGGAGCTCAAGGTGCTAATTACGTCTACCGAATTATTGGTCTAGGAGAAGAGCAGGAAATGGAACGAAAAGATTCTAGGAACTTTCGTCTTAGAAAACATCCAGTGGCAGACAAGAACGGAGGTTGACCCTGGTTGTGGATACCAATAGCTGTCAAAATAACAAAAAAGTATACTATCTATCTCTATAGGACGCTAGTAAATGAGGCCTTTTGCTGCTCTATTGTACCTGTCAGTGGACGAAAAGAACGGATTGCTGGTGTCTTGGGTTAACAATGATACAACGTAGAGTGTTATAGGCTTGCTGTAAAGAAAAGAATTCTGTGCTTAGCAGGCAATGGTAATACCCAGTGCAGGCGACATAGTGTATACCTACTCTAAGCAAACTACATTCTGAGGTTTCTTTGTTGTTCCCGTGAGAAGAAGAGAGCCAAACATAACTCAGGTCAAATCCGTCTTGACTTCAGTTTTGGAGACAATCGGTAGGGCAGTGTCATTCTATTTCTAAAGTTTGCAACAAAATATCAGGAAACTAGGAAATGTAAAGAGTGCACCTTTAAACTCCAAAGAGTGTAGGTACAATACAAGTTGTGAATTTATTGACCTGTTGCTGAACATTTATTCTTTTATATCCTTTATAATCCGTTTCACTAGTTTCTTTAGCCTGAGCGCGTGCAAAGTTTATATTAAGAATTTTTACTTTAAAAGGAGGCCAGTGAGGCTAATTAGCGCTTCTCTTTATTTTTTATCCATTTTTTTTTTTCGTGTTTTCCTTATACAATCTGTAACAAAAGGAAGTACATGAAGGGAAGAAATGTGGCCGTAAGAGATAAACAAATGCCTTCAAAACTTTTACTTGTCTGTAAGAAAACGCGACGGCTGTTCGGTCATTTGCGCGTCAATATTGCAATCGTTGACAGCAGTAGATGAGTTAAAAACAATCAGTTTTGTGCTCAATTATTCACCTCAGTGTCGGTGGCTATTGGTGAATGTTTACGCTGGTCAGTAATTTCCGCCACTGGCCACCTCCACTTCAGTGGATAACTGGTATATATCCTTAAAATCAGATGAATAGAAAAACTGTCAGGGATAAAAAGTAGGTGCACACTATTTCTTGGCTCAAAATGATTTGCTTTCCCTCTTCAGTTTGCGCGACGTTTTTATGCCTAGAAGATTGCGCATTGGATGTGACTATTAAGGCCATTGTTACTTTGGCATAGTTCGTTTTTGCAGTTTTATGGACAGAGACGAAGTCGAGGGCAATAAAAATAAACAAAGAACGAGGCCGATATCAAACCATCTTGACCGAGCTTGGTAAATATAGGATTTATTATAAGGCTACAGGGAAAAATTTTTCTCGCGGGACCAACGTGGGAAATCTCGAGCGGGAATGATTGACCCATCATGCCTGCCCGGGTAGTCTGTCAGAAGTCAGGGTTCGCTTCATCTTCGGATATGGCCATATGAAAATTTCATGTACAGTACTGACAATCTACAATGGAGATCAAAAGTGTAGGAGTAGTTGAGATGATCATGGCCCTACCCCAGGCAATGTTCATGGGTACAAACAAGTTAATGTGTTTTTGCACAACATTGCTCATGGGGCGAAGGGGAATGAAACGATGAAGGAGAAGAGGCGGAGAAGAGTCCTTAGTAATGTTTCCTCGAACAGTTTACCTGGTGGTTCCAAGTTTTTTTGATCCCCATTGTATGTTAAAAGAGATCAAATTAAAGGTACATCTCTTCTACATGGCTAAAACAGTTGCCTCCCGATGAGAACGCTTCTGGGTACCAACCTTTGCTAGATACGACCTAGTAAAATTCATTAAATTACGAAATATGATTGGTTATCGAAACCGAAGCGCCCCAGATTCTCCAGCCACTTAGTGTAAGAAGTGGGTGGGACAAAGCTTGTGGTCCGTGTGTTATGTTACTTTCCTGTGACTTCCAACGTAAAGTTTCAGCAATACCAGCCATAAATAAACCAAATGAAGAAGATAAAAAAAAAAACAGCTCTAAAGGTAAACAAATCTGAATGGTCGGGTCGAATCTCACTTTTTATCACTCACAGTTTACCTACTGCACATTTCGTTCTTTTACTTGAGTGTTGTCATAAAATTTAATGGAATGGACCATGAAAAGTAAAATACAATGAGATGCACAAAGCCTTACGTAATAAGCGCGTCAAGTGTAAAATTTCAAGTAGTAGATTGACTCTCGCGTAAGTTAAATCTTGCTTTGTAACCCGCGAGTTGTTATTTTGTTATGCGAGTTGTTGTTTTGTTATTTTGCCAACTTGTACGGATTGAGTTAAACAAATGACCACCATTTCCCACTTCGTCTGCCTTTGTTGTGTTCTTCAATCTGTGATTTGGCCCGTGAAAGGAACATATTATATTAAGCCAACAGGTAAGTTTTAAATTTAATTTGTTGTTCTAAATAATAAGAAGCAGATGTCGGAAAGGTGTGTTAATGCACCGCAAAAAACAAATCGTGAAATACAGGAAGCAGCTTATAGCATGTGAACTTTTTTTGCTTTAATTCTATTCTGACAGATTTTAATTAAGTTAAATTCACTTCAGGGATAATGGTTCCTTATTATCTATCCCGCGGTGAACTCCTCAAGTGTTAAACCTCAATTAACCTTTCTTGGTCTGCTTGAAAAGTTCACCCACCGACACAAGCAAGGAAGTTTCTTTGTAGGGAAGTGAAAGCCGAACTCCACAGAAAAAAGTGAATGTAATGGCCAACTTTATTATTTTTACAATTTTATCAATGGTGACAGGAATAATCTCTGACTGTCAATAGCTTTTATGGGAAAGGCGTCCATTCAGGTTGTTGTTGCAGACCTAGCTAGCTGCAATAACAAGCCTTAGCTGATTCTGGAAATGGAAGCCGATGACACCGTTTTTATTGTCGCTGAAATTCCTAACAAACAGCTGTTTTAGGAAGACCTCGAAATGTTGTACGCTTTTTTCCAAAGGGATTGCATATTGAGCGTTATTCAGTAGTTTTGCACCTCGATAAGCACGTTAAGCAAAACAATCAAACAAACAAAAGGATATTAAAATATTAAGATTTAAGATATTAATAAGCCAGATAACCGATCAAACATTCAAATACGGTGAATTGGAAGGACTAACTCCAAAATTCGGGCCCTCATAGGAAATGGACACCTATACTTCAGTGTGTCCAATCTTTAATCCAAAATAACAAAGCCAAAATTAAAACCAAGTAAAGGTACCTGATAAACACAGGTAATGTCTCTGCTTATTCACCATTAAATCCGTCCTGTCCCTTTTTAAGATAAAATTTACTTGTCCTCTTTTGATGGAAAATTTAGAGCTCCAGCTTGAGGTCTGAAGGCTGCGTAGGGCTATTCATGAGCTTTTTTTGTCAATTACGCTTGAGGTAAGAATTAATGAGAACAAGAACAACACAAACAAACCAACCACCGAAAACACGCTTTTTGGAAAGTAGAAATTAGCGTAGGGGCAATTCCGCCTTAGATGTTAATTGTAAAAGAAATAACCAAGTTAAATAAATAGCTTGTGTAATTTGATTGTTTCTTTTGATATGCAGGCCGATATGAGATTACGGAGATACCGCTACCTTCGTCAGTTATTGAGCAGCTAGAGCAAAACAATAGATATTCACCAATACAAGGTCCTGTGACACCGACCGGTGTGATGATTCAAACAGCTCCAACTATACATATACAAGTACCAAAACCAGGTATTGTTAAAAATCATTTAATCGATCTATTACTGATGAATCATTTTGTTGACCTTGCTGTGATTCCAGTTCAACTAACCTTCAGCTCGCTGAGACTTAAGATAGTCACAATTATTATATCTCAGTAGTTGAGCATGTTAGCATTTCTTTTTTTTTGTATAAATGGAATCATTGAAATTGGTGAATAGGAGATTTTGAACATCAATAGAATGTATTTCATAAATGCACCTTTCATTGAGAGAGTTTCAAATCTCATTTAAATGTTTTTCAAGCTTGGAAAATACCGTAACGTAATTTCGAATCTAATGGTCAAAACCTAGAAGAGAAAGAGGTTTTTTTCCAAAGTTGCGAATCATGAAGGCACTATTTTTGCTATAGCCCAAGATTTAGATTTCAAATGTTTGAAAATATTTAACAGAGCTTTCATCACAATGTAAAAAACTATTTTCCTGGTTTTTATTTAGTTTCATGCCCCCCACCCGCTACCTGTCCATGTCCATGTCCACAGCCTTCCCACACAGGAAATTTGGCGTCCTCTCTGCGTCCACTTCCCAGGAATGACAACGAGACCAAGAACTGTCCATCTCTGTGTATTTGTGTTTGTACCGACGCTATTCAAACTAAAATCAAATTTCCAAACGTCCCTGGAGGTCAGATTCCAGTAATCAGACCTTCTAAATCTGGTTTGGAGCCAAGTTTTAGTTCCGTAACATCCCCAAGCCAGTTTAGGGGTACAGTGGTTCCCAGTGTACAAACAGCAGCTGGTGTCACTCCCAAGATTCAAATGCCATCATCCAGCTCAACGGTCTCTTACTTCGCCCAACAAAGCCCTAGCTACCTCACTTGCACTAGTATTGGAGGTACTAATTTCTGTAGTAGTTAACAGTTAACAATTAGATTGTTTTGAGAGACTCTTGAATCAGTCAAGACCTAGTACTCGGGCATTGTTACAGAGCAACCCAAATTTCAGTTTTTCTCTATTTGCTGTATTTATCTTAACACCAGTTCAACTACAAATCTAAGCTATCTTAGGGTTTAGATTCATTCTAAAGTATCTTTAGTGGTTTAACATGTAAGGTAGATTACACTTTTTACAGCGAAAACTTTTATACATTCCATCACTGACAGAAAAGGTTTAACTGTGAAAGGTTTGAACCCGGGATTCATTTCATAAGTCGGTGAAGCATGATTGTCCGGGAGATCGTAGTCCAGAATAGGACTGTCCTTGACAGTGACTGGCCTTTCAACTTTTCCCTTGGGACTGAATACTTTGGACAATGCAAGAGAAAATGAAGAATGCAGAGTTAAAAACAGGGCAGAATCTATCGTTGAGGGGAATTTGCCGGATTGTATCTTCCAGTTCGTCGTTGGCCTACCCTCTTACTGTTAAAAGATTACTAAGATATTGTGTAGCCAAACCGCATATACATTTAAAAGCAAGCATTGCAATCCTAAAATTAATTCTAAACCTAATCCCAAGTTAATGAAGCCTAAAGAAGTAACGGAGTAATATGGCTATGTTTTGGCATATAACTCGGACTGCCGCGTTTTGCAAGCGCTGTAGTTTCGAGAGATGGACTGCGGGAACACCATACAATAAAATGTTACAGCCTGTACCAAGCACTTAGTAATGCCATACTTAAAAACTTTCTATTACATCTTATATTATGCAAATGGTATAGTACGGATTGACAGGGTTACGTATACCAATCACAATGAATTCCGTCTTGTCCCCTTTAAGTTTCATCTTATCTACCGTCATCCACGTTCTAATGTCCTAAATACAATTCTGAGCAGCATAAATAGCATCCACTTGACTAGTATGTTAGTCAGGGCTAAATGACAAATATAACTGTGTATCATCTACATTAGCATGTACTTCCGGAAGATGGTTTCTTTTTTCACTTCAAAAAGCTTGCTGGCGTATATTGTAAAGAGCAGAGGTCCGAGGCAAGAAACCTGAGGTACACCAAACCGCAAATCGAAGGTATCTGGGTAACCGCCATTAATAAATATACGTTGGGATCTGCCTCCAATGTAGGATCCAAACCATTGCAGAGAAGTGCCAGATGCCCCGAAACTAGACTCCTTACGTCTAAAGAGCACTTCCTGGTAAACCGTATCAAATGCGGCGCTTAAATCAAGCAGAACCCACAAACTCTCTTTTGGTCCATGTTTGACTGAATGTCAATGTGTTCTTTAAGTAGAGCCGTTTCAATACAATGGAACTTCCTATATGCTGATTGCAATAAAGGATATGACGAAAACTGTTCCATGTGACTGTGAATTTGAGACAGCACGCTTAGTTTTGAAACGAACTGAAGATTTCTGACAGGTCTTATATCCTGAAACGAGTAGACATTACCAGGCTTCACGCGGACAGGCGAAACAAGTGGATTCTTCCATTCAGGTGGAAAATAACCTGAAGACAAAGACGATGACACGTAGAAGCTCATCTTGACAGTTCACAACCATTGATGCAGACGTGGGGTCGAGTGGACTCCTTTCCTTAGCCGACATTTGTTCAAGCTGAATGACATCTTCGTGGGATAGCAGTTGGAAACCATGTAATTTGATCTCCTCAACTGCAGGTGTCTACTGGTAATCTGTTAGGTTCATTTGGATCAAGCTCCATACGGATTTTGTGAATCTTAAGGAAAAAGAATAGGCCGATGTCATTAGCAAGCAAACTTCTTGAGGCTGTCCAACCTAAAAGATCTTAATTTTCTGTGAGTAACCGTCCTAGCTGTCGTTGCAGTTACTTTTGCCAAAATCCTACAAACAACAGATCCATGATCAGAAAAGTAACCATCAACCTACGGTGGTGACCTTATGACCTTGCGGATGATGATAAGGTCAAGTGTGTGACCCTCACACACAAATGTCTTGTAGTCTCCTGTTCTGTAAACTTGGCAGTTCTGCTCTTTTTAGAAGTTTAGGGTAGCTAACATTGTTCCTAAAAACAGCACACAGGCCCCTTTCTTGCATCCGCTTGATTTTACGAGAATCACTGGCTCGGCAAAAGTGCCACACAAGGTGGCAATATGTAAGGTGCGGCAATATTGCTGTTTTAAAAAACATAAGTTTAGCATTTGTCGGAATCAAGTTTCTAAGTCTCATAAGGACGCCAATTTTCTGACCGGCAATTTTACAGATCATGTTAATGTGCTCTGAAAAATTCAGCTTAGAATCTATTGTGACACCCAACAATTTGAGAGAGTCAGTTATACTAATATCATCTGATCACTTGGGTGGTGTTATTATCGCTTTGGCCATGTCCGATGTTCATGGTTTGATATTTCTTCAAGTTCCCGGCTAGAAGATTTGAGTTGTACCAATTAGTGGCTTGCTGTGCACTTTCCTTAACCATTAATATAACAGAGGACTGATCCCGTCCTGTGTAATAGATCTCATGATGGTCCGCGTACATAGACAGGTTAGTTGTTACACAGAACGACAAATCGTTCTTGAATATATTCCAAAGTAAGGGACCTAGAGCGGATCCCTGTGGACAGCCTCGGTTAACAGTCCTACTTGAACTGACAAGGTCCCCAATCTTCACCCACTAATTGCGATCACACAGATAAGGAAGTTTTGTTTCTTTGTTTTACTTCAGCTGTGAGTAATATATTATATTACACCGGAGATGAGCCCATCATTCTTATGTAGCTGGATCTCAGTAATTGCAAGGAGGTAGAATTTCTTGTCACAACAAAATTTGGCGGGAACTTCGTGACGTCAATTCCCTGCCAAAACTGCCAAAATCTGAAAAACATACGTTTTTTTGGAATGGTGAGCTCTATGTTGTTTCAAAATTTCAACTGAATTGCGTTAAAACTAAAAAAGATGAATAACTAAAGGTGAGCGTTTTTGATGCCACATATGCCCACCGAAAACGTAATTCACGAAAAGTCCTCTGAGTTTTTCATCGTTTTCCATAGGTGTTAGCTGCATAAGTGGATAAGCTTGAAAGTGTGAAGGTGGCGGTCCAATCGATTTCATTGCTGTGTATACACCCGGATTTTCAGACAAGATTCGACGGTCATGATTCGACCTGGCATGATTCGACACTTATCACGTGACGCACGGCTTTGCAGTACGTGAACGGTTGCAAAAATAATGGCAGGCGAGAGTTCTGCCGTGGGATCCGAAACAGTGAGAAAGACATAAGCGCAACGAAGCTAGAATCCCTCTAAATGCGTTTTACCTGAACACGAAAGCTTTGTTGCGTGGAAGGCGGCGACTTGATACAGCATGATATGATAAACCTGGAGTTCGATTGCCGAGTTGGAATGTATTTGTAGGCGATTTCATAAATCGGCGGACGAAAGAATGTCAATTAGGCGAATGAAAGCGAAATAGTGCGATCTTCTAACGTTTTGTCTTCTTCCGTATGACAAGGTTTCGGTAGGTTGCTCTTTGAGAATACCAGCAGTAATGCAAATTTACTAAACAGGGAATCAAATTTGTATTTCCTGAAGTTGGTACTTTTCCTCCTTACTTAGCTTCTGCATGGTTAAAAAATAACAGGAAGACTTGACGTTTTGCAGAATAAGTCAACAGATAAATTGATCAGTCTGCCGTTGTGAAAGAATTTATTGGAGAGTTTAACAGATTTGTTTTGTCGTCCTCGACCTACGACCCTAGTGAGCTCAAATTTTGCAAAGCAGATAAAGAAAACCTTGCATAAAAGAAAGCAACATTTGTTTTTATTGAAAAAGGGTAAAATATAATATTTCCTTAAAGATCAAGGTAGAAGCCTAATAAAAAGGTCGAGAAAAGAGCCCAAAAACTTATTGATCGAGACGTCGACACGGGCGATAACACCCTGTACTGTACTGCGATTAGATTATGTGACTTGTATGAGAGACTGTTGTCTGAAAAGGACAACAAATTATGGATTACAGTCCTCTTTTTCTGAATTACAAGAGAAACATTTTTTAAGCTATCATGAAAGTAAATTTCAAATTGTGTGCTTTGATTTCGGTAGGATATTCAAGGTAAAAACGTATACTGCTTGGTAACCTCTCGGTCGACTCATGTCTAAAAATCCGGGTGTATACACAGCACTGAAATCAGCTGTAATGCTGGTGTCATTAAATCCACAGTATCAGATTGACCAAGATGCACACGAGCAGCCGATTATATCAGTAATTTCTGGAACAACGTCTGTACTTTTCGGTAAAAACCCAGTCCAATCTGTGCTCCAAGTCTTTACAAAGGGAGAGGATTACTTGATTTGACCGTAGAGATATTTTGAAGTACCCGAAAAGAGAAAAAGAACGGAGAGCAGAAGGCCGTGTCGGCAGCTAATTAGCCATGACATGTAGTATGATGTACGGTATAGTCACTGTCGTAACAGGGCTAGATTTAACGTTAGTTTGAGTGTTGGCGAATTGGCGTTACCGTGAGTGTTCCGTGTAACGAAGTCCTTGTTGTAGTTGTTTTTGCTAAAAACGTTGTTTAGGTAGTCAGTCTCGTTTTGTACGCTGCCGGGTGAGTCGCAAACTAGTTGCGCTCGTCTCGTCAAAGTCCGACCTCTCACAAGGCCACATCAATACGAACTTTGACGATGCAGTCCATAACCAGAGTTTATAACACCATCAACTTACGTGATACAACTCATTTTGACCCTGAAGATGACTACAGCACAGGTTGTCGAAACATCAGTTCCGTCAACGACAGTCCTATTCATGACTACGATCACCAGGACGATCATGCTTTACTTTCTTAATATAGGTCAGTATTAATGTCATGCTTTGTATTATACAAAGCTATATAAAGAGAGAAATTTGATGTTATTTATTGATTATTTAAGGAAAAGGTTTTTTTTACAGCTCAAGTACCAAGTGCATCACCGTGTTCAATTTCATCAATAACCCCTGCTATAGGTAAATATACTCTTAGTACACTTGTGACAAAGGCAACTGATCATACCTCAATCCATATACTAACAGAGTCATACGTATCTACACTCTAAAACTTATCCTTGAGGAATACAAAAAATTATAGGTAATATTTTATTGGATGATTATATATTCCCTATCCTCATGGCCCATGGCAAAAACGGTGACAATCTATGCTAGTTTCATATAAACTTTGAATTGTGCAATGTTACACTGCACAGAAAATCTGCTGTGGCACTAAATATTGGAATTAGCAACTCGGGTTCAATAAAATCAACTCTTATTAAAACCTTGCCTAATGATATGTTACGTGATTGGTCTATTTTGTCCTTGGCAAGTCCATTGCAAACCCGATTCCGGAAAACGAAAACCAGAAACTCTTGTCATCGGTATGTTAATCCATAATACCCCACTCCTGCTGGGACCAATTGAAAACGTTGCTCGAAAGTTGTCGTCCATTTTCTAAACAAAATAAATGTTTTCATGGTGTAGGGAACCTCTATCTATTGTCCCTCTCGATTGAAATTCGTGTCAGCTGAGCATACAGTAACCATTATGTAGGATTAGCTAAGGGGCTGGAGACGGCTGACATTTCAGACTAGCAAATACTCTGCACCAGATTTCATGAGCTTCAGCTTTACTAGCACGCCTTAAGTGTTCATTTGAAAAGGAAATATGTCTGAAATCAGTGTCCACGAAAACATCCAAGATTCGTGGGAATCCAATTTAATGTTTTTAATACAACAGAATTTTTCGCCCTCTGAATAAAGTTAATCCGGATTTCTGAAAATACGGGAAATATTTGCTAGTGGAATCCGCAATCCGGACACGTTGGCTTGTGGAATTCAGGCTTTCTGGGCTTCGGAATCCGTTATTCAGCTGAAGGTATCCGGATGCCCGCTTAAAATTGGAATCCAGAATCCAAGTTCCATTGACAAGGAATCCGTTATCCAGTAGCTAGAATCCAGAATCCAAGAATGTTTTAAAGAACATCAAAGGGCAAGGATTTTGGAAAAACTAACTCAAATTTCTAGGAATTTATACATTCTACTTACTTGCAGTGACTGGTAAAGTGACAGCAGCAACTTCAGCAAGTAAGCAAGCTACACCATCACCATCATTACGTCCCTAGCAAGACCATTGCCGGCGTCGCAGACGCTCTAAACATTATGTATAGGGCGTCTGCGAATTAGTGCACAATATCGTGTTCGAATCCCGCAGAGTAGCATGAATATATGTCGGCGTTTTTGATTGGCTAGTTTCTTACGCAGTTTGTGATTTGTCCGATTTGAATTAAGTGTTGACAGGCCAAACACGGCTAATAGCTCATGACAAGAGAGACTGAGCTCGTGATAGTGTGAAATGTGACCTTAGAGTCAGCTAGAACAACAGAGGTTTTTCTCGCTCTCTTTTTGCGAAGTTTATGCAGTGCATGGAATATTCTACACTTTGACTGAGCATTTTTTTTTTTGGCCGCTTTGAGTCTCACATTTAGAGGTTAAGAAGGTGGTCTGTTCCATGCATGTTGAGGAATTAGTTCCTGTGGTTTATGTTTCTGCAGATGTTTTCTGACAGGATTTGATCACAGACGCAGTTTACCGTTAAATGATTTTCTTTTATAACCTCTGTTTAAGCCTTAAGCTTTTTTCTTGCGGCTAAATAACCTTAGTTTCTTTAGTTTTCTACGAAATGCCTGGACCGGAATCCGGGACCTGAATACCTGACTTGGACCTAATGTGTGTAGTTTATTTTTGGCCGTGAATATCATGATTTCCTGATTTGTTTTGATGCTAGAACTGTCGGCTAGATTGGAGAAGACGCTGGAAAACCAGTCGGCAAATTTACAAGCAAATTTTGGTCGTGAAGGAATTCTCTCAAAGTATTTTTTTTTGTTCAGAAAAAGGCTTTAAAGTTCGAAATGCTCTTTCATTGTTTACCGTGAACTGTAAACGACCCTGCCAACTCTCTCCAGGGAATTTTGACATGTCACTGCGCCTAACCGTCACGCACACGTAAGAATTACGCCAATCGTGAGGCGCATAAGAAAGCCGCCTATCAGAAACGCTTACATATGTCCTTGCGACTCTGCAGGATATTTGAACGAGCTTTGTGCACTAATTCGCAGACGGAATATACAAATGGTTTAGACCAGTGCGTGGGCCGACTGCAGCGCAGGCTAGCAAGACCAAGGCAGTACAAAAATAATGAAAAATTAATGACACAATATAAGAATCCGCCAAATACCAGATGATTCTGACTTGCAGAAAAGGACAGAACATTTAAATCGAGGGACTCAGAGCAAAAACCTCTCACAGCAAGGGAGAGCTGCTTCGGATCCTTAAATTAAAACTGGTATGGGTTTGGCTAGCTTCTGGCCATAGCTAGCAATAGGAAGGACGAGGCTTTTGCTTTGTCTAGATTTTAGCCTAAAGACGTTCTAAAAAAAATACATCTACTTTGAATAATAATCCTCTTCTAAACAAGAATTATGTTTCTAAAGAAGTATGTTATCAAATAGCATTTAGGAGCTAGTAGATTTGGGAGGAGGAGAGGGTGGGGGCATGCTACTAGACCGTCCCTTCCCCTCCTCCATCAGCTCACGCGACGATCATAGATGTCGACTGTCTATGCCAGACGTCTGGTTTAAACGACCTCCAGCTGTTGCATGCAGAGAGATATCTTACTACCGCAATTGAAAGTTAAAGAAGGCTTAAAAAAATTTATACTTATTTATCTTTCACTTAAATCGACCATGAAGAACGAAGAAGAAAGAATACATTGTCACACGACGAGATTAAAAAGTAAGAAAAAAAACAGAAGAAACGGTCAATATCTCTGTCCTATGCACGCTGTTTTCTCTGTTGATCCCTCATCATTTCCTACAGCTGTGTAAATAATAAATGATAAATAAATAAAACAAAATGCTGTCTTAATCGATTGCATCGACAATTCTCAACCATCCATTGTCTTTGATAGGCTTTCATTTAAAGCTGTCAAATAAAAAGACAACAAAAAGGCGAAAATAGCATTACAGATGACACGTACAGTTAAGTTTACTTTCCAGACTTTAAACACTAATAGACCATGTTTCAGGCTTTTTTAATCGGAGTTACGATAAAGTAAATTATGTATATGCTAACAACAGAATTGCCTCTATTCTCAAAAATTTTCGTCTTTTCTTTAGTTATTGTTTATTGAACAGCCACGAGAGTATCCCGGATGTAACAGAACAACAGTCTCAGAGTCGAATGGTTTTCAGCAGGCAGAGCTAACGCTTTATAAATAGTTCATTCTTTGCACGAGCCGTTTAAGTCAGAATGGATGAATTAAAAAAAGACAGAAGGGTGATGGCTGCACAATTACAAGTATAAACCTGACTCCATAATCCACAAGTGTCTTGTTTATGACATTGAGATTTATAAAGCATCTCAGTTTCATTGTTCTGACTTGTCTGTTTATCACTTTCCAGTCCAGGAAAAGGTTTTCTTTCATTCGCTAATTTATGCTAAACATTATATCTCGTCAATGAATGATCGAAGCGAGGAAGCTACCCGAGAAGCTAGAGAAATGGTGCGCTGGTGATTGCAGTGCAGTGAAACAACAAAATATCGCCCGAGCCTCATATTTGCTAAAAGATAATATATAGATTTAGCCAGGGCTAAAAGCGAAGCCTCCGTTTCTATACTTATGATAAAAGCAATTAGTATTTACCAAATCAATGAATAGCAATTTTCACGCGTTTTGATTGGTTCCTGTAACTCGGAACATCAAGATAGCGTCTACTTTCAAGACATTTTCGGAAGACGAAACTTGAGCGATAAATGAAGCAGTCGTACAAACAAATACCACGAAAGGGACGACCTTTGGCTTGTCGGTGTTTACTGGTAGGTGGAAAATTATTTTCATGCGGAATTTGCAACGAAATCGTAAAAATGCCCTTTACAATGCCCCTCGAAATGTTTGCAAATTGTTAAAAAACTCCCTACTACGTGACGTTTTTAATTAACAAAAACAGTTAAGTTTAATTCAGAAAAACAGTTGCCTCCTTTCGCCAAGACAAACGGTAGCTGCATGTCTTAGATTCCCCGTCACCCTTGCAGAGTCTAGTACCACCCCCATAGAGTGTACGAGTGGACGGGTGTACGGTCACGTGACTACCAAATTTTCTCGGATGGATAGATAACCAAATTTTCTTAGCTATGTGGGTCTCCGCTGGCGCGCGCGTGGAGCTTCGCTATAAGTAAGAAATCTTGTGAGTACAACCCATCGACCTGACCGAATTTCATGTAATACACGTGTAGGACTTCAAGTGGCGGATCCGGAAAAATCCTCAAGAAGAAGTTTAATATAGGCGCCCGTCGGCTATTCAAAGTTTAACCTCTAGAAGTCAGGCTTAACTTTTCTCTAAATTTTTAACACAATTAATGATGAGCTCAAACAAAAGGAATGTCTGTAACCCAGGAGCGTTGGAACTTCTCGTTTTGTGGACCACAAAACGTTAATAGCGAAGCAGATGAAAAACGCCGAGGCCAGATGATTATCTCTGACTTCGCAAAGGTTGCGAAGCTTTGATCTAATCATTTGAAAATGACTCACATCAATATCCATAGTTCTATGAAGTCGATGAAGTATGTAATCCTTTTGAGTACTATATACCGGACTGATTTCTTCTCCATCACCGGGCACTGATTTGGATAACACCATATCTGACCGGCAACCTCAGGTGGAGAACTAAGATCGTGAGGAGGAGATAGGAGAGACCGTTGGAGATGGATATAGTATTTTTGGACTTTGAAAGACATTTGATGACGGTGTATTACCCTCGTCTCTTACAAAATGTATAAGGCCTTGAGTCTACGGGAAACCATTCTCAGGTAAAAATTGTTAAGAGCGGTTCAGAGTTAAGCGTAGAAACGCTACTCTAAACGTAACTGAGTTCTCTTTATTGTCGCATATGGCATTTGTACTGTATATTGTAGTGTATAGTACACGGTCTTAACGCAGAAATCTTACAGACACGTAAGTTCAACCCAAAAATCGCTTTAAGGATACATTGCGAAGACTTAAGACTGGAATACTGGAATTAAATCGGAAACAGAAAATTATTGTTAAAAAGTATTTAAAACACAAAAATTCACTCTGTCACACTTTATAAGCGTAGAGGACAACAATTTTTGGAATTGCTGATTATATCATAATAGTCACGCTAGAGATAAATCGTTTATTGTATCGATCATCTCTACCCCGTGTATTGATGGGGTTTTATAGTGGGTATGGTTTTATTGTAGCCTGGGCCTCCCCTCGGAAAAAATCGCCATTGCAGTCCGGTTAAATTCGCCTTTAGGCGAGTCTAGTTAAGGTTAAAAAATAGTCATCTCGCCAACCTCTTCCCCTTTATGTGACACATGAGGCTCAGCCAAAAAACGTTGGAAGTCTACACTAATGAGGGCCAAATTAGTACCTGGCATAACGTTTGTTAATTGATTTTAAATTGTATTTTTTTTGTAATTTGTTTGCCCACGGAGCACTTAGGAGTTCCTAAGAACTCGTTGAAACGTGTCCGTGCGTTCACATGGAATTGGATTGGGAAGTGTTGGTTAAGGAGTGGGGGAAACAGGAGTACCCGGAGAAAAACTCGGAGCAGTGGAGAAGACCAACATCAAACCACGCTGGGTCAGCTTTACGCCTGAAACTGCAGTCTAGGAAAAACTTTAATTTACAGTTTTTATTTCAACTAATGATGTAACAAATTAAAAAATTTTGAAGGGCACGACGCGATAAAATCAATTTTGAATATTTCTTTAAAAAGCTCAATTGCTTAAAAAGATATTTCAAGTGAGCAAGTTAGCACATTTCAAAATGCTATATCTATATCTATAACAATTAAGCTTTTCAAATTTTTTTTACATAATTGTTTCTACCTCGTCGAGTTCTTTAACAATTATCTTTTTTTACGTCACTAGCTGAGCTTTAAATTTTTCTGTCAATCATGCTACGTCATGTCCCGCCAAAACCATTAAAATCGAAAAACAAAAAGCATACGATTGTTGGAATACAAAGTTCTACCATCCTGCAAAGTATGACTGTCATAGTTATTCCTAGACTGCAGTTTCAGGCGTAAAGCTAACCTGGGATTAGTCGTTTTTTTTTTCGGGGTAAGGGAAAAAAGAACGCCTGATACATTTACTTAACGAGTCGTCTGCCGCCCCTTAGTTAAGGTATCCGTCAACATTTGTGTTATCGTGTCATATCTAACCGGAAATTCAAGCAGTTTGCAACGAAGGGGGCTATTACCCGAATCGTATTTATCTACCGTTACAGGCAAGCGGCACAGATACAGTAGTCGTTAGAGAGAACATCAGAGATTTTAAAGACCAAATTGGCACTGCTGTTATTGCGAATCTTGCCTTATCGTTGCTGTGTGGTACCTTTGTTCAAACCGTCAAGTTAAACGAATTAATAATTCATTGAAACAATAGTGGAGCAAACTAATTCTGTATTCTACTGAATTTTCCGCGGCAACAAATCTTTTATGGTCTTTCAGCGTTCGCAAAAGTGCGGGTTTAAAATCGTCAATAATCATTTTTTTTACTCACTTTCACGCAGTTGAATTTGATCGGAAATCAAAGACAACAATTCTGCCCGGTACGAGCAAGAAAGCATCGAAGAAGAAATAGCGGATATCCTTACTGTAGGCAAATAACAACTCGTTCTCATCTCAGCTGTAGAGGTTTTTCTCTTTTCATTGTTGGCAAAGTATCAGGATTTCTTTCTTTCAAGACCTAGCTAGCTTTAAAACCTAAGCTTGCTGTTACGAATTCCTCGGTCATCTTGTGGTTTCTGTCATGAAGAGGCGAAGGTGACAAAACCTATGTAATAGCTCTGGAACTCAGATATGTTGCTTAACCAATCGGTGCAGAGCTCCAAGGGAACTTTTTTTTTCGATCAATCAGACAAAAGTCCAGATTCTGGACTACAGGCAGACGACGCGTAAAGTAAATGTACTTTTTCCCTCGTCTCCAAAACATAAAGGGAAGAAGGACACCTGATCGCAGGTTAGCGTACAGCTGACTCGGCGTGAACTCAACTCTCATATGGCGTCAAAGCCAGGGCTCGAACCCGAGCCAACCACATTGGTGGGAGGTGAGAGCTCTCACCGCGGCGCCACCCTTGCCCCCCAAGGAATCAATTGGTTACCTAGTGAAGTTGTGATTGGGGTATAATAGAATGATGATGTAATGATGTAGTTAAACTGCCTAGTTAAAGCTACAAACATATTTACATGTTCTCTTTTTATTAAACGTGAGGGAGTTAGGTATTAACATGCGAGGAGAGTCCATGCCTATGAATATGACCTTCTAGTATTTTCATTATAGTGGTTGTTCGTTAAAGGATTGTTAAACACGACGCTATAACTTATAAACTAGGAAATTAAAAAAAATGTAAAAAATAGCGCTCTTTATATTAAAGTCCTGAATTCGTTGACAAAACTTTGACTCAATCATTTGCCAACACTTACTCCAGGACTGGTTAACTTGTTTGTATTTTGCAAGGTTTTGTGCTTATTGTACTATCGAACCTGGCTCAGAATATGGTGTTGAAACGATCAGTTCTGTATAGAAATTCAAATTGAGGCTTTTTGCTCGTTCTCGTCAACTGCAAAAACTTTGTTCCTAAATATTTTTATAGGGGTGAAATTGCTTTGTGTAGTAAAGCTCTGTGACTGGGAATTGTTAGCATGATTACAAACAAGTAATTTGAAAGGCGACTTTGAAAAAGAATGTTGAAACATAGAGAAAGCGAGCAGTAGATACATTTTTCTTTGGTGTATTCTTTATCCTTTCAGAAACTCGTCGATGTAAAAATAAGCCGTGAGGGTTACCAGCCCATGATTATGTGTTACATGACCGGGGGCGTGGGATGATAAACCCAGACTTACAAAAAAACGCTCTTTGGACAATTTTATGATGAGTAACAATTAGGAAGTCCTTTTATAGACGTTGGCAAAGAGATACAATGTATTTTCATACAGCGCTACTGTTTACTATTCTCACTAAAGACCATGATGACATCACTTTTGAACAATTATTGTGCAATGTTGGCTTTTTTGGCTTTTGCGTTTCAACGTTCAATTTATAGAGCTCTTTATAGTTGGGGTGGTAATTATAAAAAGCAAATTACCCTTTTTAGATTTTAAATCGGTATTTATTTGCTGTTCTTATTAAGGACGACGATAACAATGACTTCACTATTCATGAAGTTTTATAGGATCAGGATGTTTATAAAAATATAACGTAGTCATGGAGCAATCAAAACAAGATAAGAACTTAATGAATCACTTAAAATTAGTGAAAATATTACTTTAAATAGGACTCTCGGCTTTGTAAAACTTGCACTTTTTTCTGCTTATTTGAGATCAGAGATTTGTCTGGAAGGAACAAATTTTGGTGGTGAATTTCGTTTCGGAAGACTTGTTATTCAGTTGACAACAAACGCAGGTGGCGGCCTTATCTCGCACCATTATTCGTTATTCGAAATTCATAACCGTGAAAAACGATTATATACCGCTTAATTATAGATGAAATATGTCATTGTTTCTAAACTTGAGGAGTGAAGGGTTACTACTTTGGATTAAGCACTTCCTATTTGTAGAAAAGGGAAAACATGGCTCCAGAAAGAGTCAAGTTAATTTGGTTGGTCTTCGTGGCTGCTTGTCTGACTTTGTGTCAAATCAAAAACGCATTTGGTAAGTTGAATTACCAGTTGTATCTTTCTATAGCTTTAATAGGTGTCTAAGTGTTCTACATGTTAAAGCTAAATTCACTCACGGAAAAAATCGTTTGGCTATCAGTCATAGGCTCCACATCAGTGAAAACGCAGAAACGTCAATGGAATGCAGTGGACACCTTTATACTTAACGATATAGAATGGGTGAAAATGGCCCTACCTAAAACTTGGAACTTCATTACAAAAAGACTGGGTCACTTTGCTTTGCAGAATTGACAAATTCCTTAGAGTGTCTTTATACTAGTCCTGTCTTTATCAGAAATATAAACATTTGATGTAATTTTACCTAGATTTTGTCTTGCTGATAGGCACTAAATTAAGATAATAAATCAAATACTGTCAGAAGCGCCAGTGACACCCCAGCTAACACAATTTTTGTAAAGTGGCAAACAAAATAGACTAAATAAGATGGGTAAAATCTAGAAATTAGTTCTCAAAGAAACGAATGAATATATATCCGATAATCAATAAAATTGAATGGAAAAGTTACAATAAATAAATTGGAGATGCTGGTGCTGAATCCATGCATGGTGGAGTCATACTAGACGATTTTGGTATAATTAGGTGCTAAGCAAGCAGGTTTTCTGTAACTTGTGCAAAACCTAACATTTACACTGTAGCTGTTCCAAATGTCGAATGTTTATTGCGAATACTGAATCGCCAGGTTCTACATTCGTTGCACTGGGCAACTTCATTGATAAGATCAAGCTTCTCCGTAAAACGTTACATGATTTGAGACTATGAACAAAGTAGTAGATGGGGTACCAGGAATAAAATAGCGCTGTAAAATTGTACTCAGTCTAGGTGGATTTATTTTTAAGGGTGTTCATTTTTCTTGCTTAACCAAATATTTTAATGTCATGATCATAAGCTTGAAATTAAGTGGAGCGTCAAGAACAACGCATAACATGAAATCTAAACAAAACATGAATCACTCACCGTTAAGGGTCCTTTTTTTGCTTAAAGCTACGTTTGAAGGATGCTTTACAATAACCTAGGTATCTGTTGGACTTAAAACGGACAGTTTACATCAGATTTCGGTAAACATATAGGGTTTTGCCAAAAATTTTAGGACTTGCAGGTACATGCTGTGAAATTGGGCCATGGTTATTTATACTAATCTTTGGCTTAACAATACCCCACCCGTCGACCAATAAACCCTTTTAAACCTTTTTTACGCTGCCTAGACTGGAGAGAGAGAAAAAACACAGAAAGAATCTACGATAAATATATGCGATTATTAACAATTTTGAGATCTTCAACTCCGCT
>NC_133210.1:21761952-21889452 GCF_958299795.1 Porites lutea | reverse complement strand
TTTTCAGATCATACCCGAACAGCAGATTTTTTCCGCTGAGTTGCTTTTTTTTTCGCTGTTCTTGCTATGTTTTTAGACAGGAGCTCGGCTATTTTTCATGGCTCTGACAAAGAAACTGTCCTAACCCAAAATCCTTCCCAGGGCTTCTCAGTTCGGCTATTTTCTGGCGTTAGCCTATGCTTTTCACGTCATTTTACCGCCTATTGTAAATGTCTTAGCGCGCGAAAAGCCAAACAACTTGACGCCACAACCATGTTTACATACTCTCATGCAAACACTCCTCTCGGCCAATCAGAGCGCGCGTACTATCTTAGTTATTTTATAATTAATAATAGTTAATACCAAATGACTCATTCAGCGCTCTATTTTTACACCTTTTTAAAACATCAAAGCATTACTGTAAACATCAGAGGCATTGTTGATAATTGAAGGAAGGGCCATTTGTCATTTAAATAGCAGCCCACTGATAATCTTGAAACGTGTCATTTCAGCTGCCGGCAAATGTCAAAAACCCCTGGAAGTCGTCTTTGTCCTCGACAGTTCTGAGAAGGTGGGCAAAGAAAACTGGGAAAAGATCATCAACGCTTCAATTAACATTGCGTCTCAATTCGATTATCTGTATACACAGTTTGCTGTGATTCAGTATCAGACCTACCCAGAAATTACCATCAAACTTAGTAAATTCACCGATGACAAACAGTTGGCAGATACCTTTAAGAAGTTATTCTTCAAAGCTGGCGGCAAGAGGACAGATCTTGCTCTCAACAAAACTCTTGACGTGTTTAAGTACGCAAAACCACGCAAGGCCAGTAAGGTATTTGACAATACAATTTTACCCGTGTTTATTGTCACATTAGGGACTTTAAGCAAGGACTACGGAGGCGTCTAGTATGGTGACCGGAAGTAATCTTTTCCCCGCGCTACCTGTCAATGCTTCAAGTAGCGAGTTTTAAGATACCACGACTGTGATGGCTTTGTAAACATCGCTTAAAAATTCAATTCACGTAATAAATTCACTCACTGATTATTATCAAAAATCGTAGACGCAAAACCACGCAAGGCCAGTAAGTTATTTGACAAAACAATTCAGCAATTCAGTTTACCCGTATTTATTGTCACATCAGGGACTTTAAGCAAGGACTACGGAGGCTATTATTCCAAGTGACTTACTTTCTCAAATGTAGGAGAACTCTCGCGGAACAGTGACCCACTTCCACAAAAAAGTGTGATACATATACAAAGTGTTCAAGTTTTGCTTGTGTTTTATTTGCCCTACACAGCAAATGCAAATATGGCGGACCTCTCGGCCTGCCAGGTTCTCGTTGCGCTAAAGAGAGGCTTGTGAGGCCTCAAGAGTTTTGTTTTGCTTGCGCTTCTTAGCGATTGATTCTATCGATATTGTTTGCTTTGATTTGTTACTTGCTCAAAGGAGATTTAACTCAAGCAGAAACGGAAGTTGATTATCTTCCCTTTGCCAAGGTTTTAACGAAGAAAGAAATGGACTCAAGGGATTCGGGCGCGGAGAATAGAAGCACTTTACTATCAGGGAGTTAAAAGAACCGGAAAGTGTGCTCTCTTCAGTTCGGAAGAGAAGACTCCCGAAACTATTTGAATGGGAGAATTATTGAGAGATTGTTCTGTATTAAGTGCGCCTTTTCCGTTCTCTTAACAGGAACGAGTGAATCCGCCGTCGCGACTTAACACTCCTTAAGAGCTCTCAGGGACACTCCCGTGCACGAAATGTTTACAATGAGGCCGAATGTTTTCATAGTCTTCACGATCCTGTGTTCAAGAGTTTTAGCAGTGTCACAAAAGTAGCAGTGTTTGGAAAACCGCTGTTAGTTTATCTCGAAACTCTTCGACAAGTTGCTAATTAAAAATATGCTCTTTACTACCAGAACCTTTTTCCTTCTTCTTACTTTCTTAGTTCGCAACAGTTCCTCTGTTAGTTTTTTTAGTACACTTTGATCGGAGGACTGTTCTCCAAACATGTCGCTTTCTTATGGTTCTTACATCGTTTCGTAGGCCAAACTCGTAGGATTATATTAACAGACGATTGTTATTGTTGTGTTTCATTCACACTCGTCACTGTTATATTTTAATGCAGCTGTTTCCAGCGTGAAATCTAAAAGATCTTAAAGTCGACAGCGGATACTCCCGTTTTCAAGAATGCTTACCTTTTGTTGGACAAATAGCAGATCATGCAAACATCATGGAACAGCACCATCTCTTGCGAAAATTACATTCATTCAAATACTTTCGTGTGTCCCCTTTTCTAAAGCAAGTGAAGTGAGCACACCTCTTTTTTCACTGTTACATGCGTCCCGATCGCCTCGCCGAATTACATCAGGTGAATTCTTAATTTTTTTGTGAAAAGATCTCGGGAAAGTTAAGGTAACTCCGGCTAGAATAATATCTCCTTTTGGAGGCGCTCAGGCACGCAACAACTTGAAGCAAACCATATCGATCGACTAAATCGCTAATATGTGCAGCCGTCAAAACAAAACTCGATCTTGAGGCCTCACTAGCCTCGCTTTTGCGCAACTACACTGTAGACCCGGGCCAGCCGAGAGTTCCGCCATGTTTGCATTCGGTGTATGCACACCACTTGGAAAAGGAGAAATATTTTGAATGAATATTGTTTTTTTAAGGTTTGTATCCTTATAACTTGTGGTCCCTCAGCGGATGTGTACTTTGATGCATCGAAGCCACCAGTAACAGGGGCTGACCTTCTGATGACACCGACGGACCAGCTACACAACTCTGAGGTAGCTGTGTATACAGTGGGCATTCAGGATGGTCTTTCAGCGGATGACAAAAAGACTCTTACCTCGCATTTGAATCTCATTGCAAGCAAGCCTTATGATGACCATGTCTTTGAAGTAGCAGACTATGCTACACTGGGTGATACGGCGTCAAAAGTAGCTAATAAATCGTGCATTGGTACGTGACGTTTTCGAGTCCAGGTTCTCCTCAAAATTTGCAGTAAGAGTAGCAACCATTAGATTATTGTTGTTTATTTAACTGCGAGGATCATTTCCACTTCCATGTCATTAGGCAATTAATGTGAAACAGAGAGAAACGAACAAACAAAACTTGACTGGAACTAAAAAAAAAATAAAATCGTTTGTATTACTTGGTCTAGAGAGTCAGGAAAAACTGATCATGCACGACGGATTTAACAAAACGGACGCCTGAATTATTAGACAATGCCTGATGATATTTAATCAACCTAATATTATTTAATTGAGCTTATAATAACTTCTAGGTAAAAAAGTGGTTTTCGTATGGTTGGAGGGTTAGGGTTTTGTAAGTTTTTTAATGGAGCTGTTATGAAATAAATGATCACAATCGGACACATAGAAACTTAAAACAACGTTACTTTTTTGCTTCCACAATTTGGATGGATTTGCGAGAAATTTATTAAGAATGCACTCACTGATTATTTCTCACCCCTATTTTAAAATAATCGTAGTCGCTAAAGGGTTGGTAAGTGTCTTTTTTCATTGTTTTTCTCTCAGTGAATGGAGGCTGGAGCACTTGGTCGCCCTGGTCTCAATGTAGCCATCCTTGTATGATAAAGATGCGAACAAGAGAATGTACTAACCCTCCTCCTGAGAATGGAGGTCTAAATTGCACTGGTACAAAGGTCGAACAATTTCCATGTGGTTCAGCCGTGGAATGCCAGAGTAAGGACACTATATACCCAATCTTACAGTATTTTTTTAAATGGGTGAAGCTTAATAGATATTTCTACCTGTTCATGAATTGAGCATACACTGTGTTCTTCACATTAATAGGGACTTTAAGATCCAACAACGCGACGGCAACGAGAACGTCACTTTTTCAGCCTTTATCTCGATTATTCCTACCGACTTACTTTGAAAAATGCAGGCGAACCCTTCTGAAGATAAATTCCAAGGGACCTTATCCAAGTTCAGAAGGAGAAATAAAATTTCGTTGTTGCTTGTTTGCGTTCTCCATAAAAGGCGAAATTAGGCATTTTCTTCACGTCGAAGACGCGCAGTAACGGCAAAGAAATGTACAAAAAACTGCGAGGCACGTGCAAACTTGTTGTTTGGCGTATTAAACCTTGTTGTTTTTTTGAAGTCCTCGTTGCCGTCTGGTTGTTGGATCTTAAAGTCCCTATTAGTCGAACGAATCAAGAAGCTTCATCTTGCGAATGTTTTTCGAATTAAAACTTTTTATTTGATTTGAATTTGAACTATTTTGAAACTTAAAAAATAGAACCAGAACCTTTAAAACCTTTTATTCCGTCTCGGCTTGTCAGCTTAGCAACCAAACTTTCTTAAAAAAAAATCATTCGTTGATATTCACTATCATCCGCAGCCAGGTAATAATCATAATGATATTTAATTTACTTCACTTACTCTCTTTTCGACTCTTTAGTTATAAACGATTAATTACCTCCTACAAATGGTAGATTTGATAAACTATATTGCAATAATTGTCCTATGTATTAAGTCTGAATACTGTCGCGTGCTTTATTCTTACCTTTTTATTTCTTTTTTCTTATGCACTTCTTAAACAGCAAGCCCAAAGCCGGGTAAGTTTAAAACCCTTTTGTTGCATAATAAGCCTTATCATCAGGCTAGTCAAAGTTATAACTCTGCCATGTTTGGAATGCGAGAGTAGTTTTTACATTTTCGACCTTTAAAACACGGTATTGACAATATTTTGAGTCAATTCTCAGGTAATAAAATGTATTTAGTGAATTCTTCACACAATTAAATTCACACAAACAAATATTTGAAAACGTAAACTAGTAAAACAGTGCCAATCAACATTAACCATGTAAATAACGTAATTTTATTTAAGGGGTCTTTTCTTGACATCGATAATTGTGGGTTAAACTTTTATACACGTTAAATACCACTTTGAAGAAACAACTTAAGGTAATTGTGAGTAACGTGCACGTTTAAATATTCATTAACTGACATTGGTAATACCTAAATAGCATGCTAACAAACTAACCATCTATTTTTTTTCTCCTCTGGCTCGTGAATTCATTAAACGGTAAGTTCTACGATCACTTATTCCAAATAAACCTTTAAAAAATTAAATATATTATGAACATTTGTTCATATACGTTCGCTGGCACGACTTGCAATTAAAAATTAAAATGTTCAAATGTATTCAATCTCCAAAGAGCTTCTTCCAATTATTGCTTTAACAGACAAGTTAATATCCCAGAGGTTACTTGTATAGTTAACATAATCAAAGGCGAAATAACGGTGATCGTTCTTCCTGGGCTTTAAACTCTTACTATAAATCTGTTTTAAAGAAAATCACGAGAAACCAACTATCTGACCAGACAGTTTATTATTTCATTGCACATTAAAGACACTCACCCACACATTGTTCTTGATATTTATTTATACATCATTTACTTATCTGTTAGCAGGTAAGTGAACTGATAATCTTTAGGGCGCTGATATCCAAAATTTGCTGTACGTTCTAAGCCAATAAAAAAACAGATACTGAGTTAAATTTGTAATGATAGAAAATAAATAAAATGTAGCCAAAATGAAATTTGGGACCTTTTCTGCTCACTTATGTGTGTTTAAGTGTAGACCTAGAGGCTCACGGATTGGCTGACAATAAAGAATCCCTGGATTCGTTTGTCAAAAAACTTTGCTTTACAATGTCTCTCTTCCTCTCCCGTCCCCATTTCTAGCGACCTTAAAAACTAGAGGTAGCCTTAAAGTAATAAGGTATTACAAAACGCTTTTTATGGCTACCCTGGTCGAATTATTAGCAAGGGAAAAGCACTATACGCTTCCATACCAGAGAAATTACTGCTATATTTGTACATAATATACTAGCCCGGGTATAGAGGGAGTTGCAGACACAACTTTACTAGTAAATAAAAGTTTTTTTGTGCGATGAGTCAGCCAAAGTCAAAGGTCTAAAGTGTTCGGAGTACGGAACACTTTTCACTGTGAGCGCTGACATTATATTTCGTTCTGATATGGTGTTTTCTTCTTAGTTTGAAGCGTAGAAAGTATGTGTTCTGTAATTGTCATTGTCAGCGCTGGGGATACAATTAATCGCACAATTAGGCAAGTGATCAAACCGATGAAAGATGTTTGTTGAGCAAAGCAATTTGCTTTCAAGAGGTGTTTGGACGTAAATATCAGTGTTCAAGGAGGTTTGCATGCGCTATTCGTATTGCCTTCATACATGTTTGATTAAAAATAATTAAAACTGCACAGTTTGTGAAATCTGAGTTTCTTTGTCAATTCTCTACTGATACAGAGACTTATTCCTCTAGGTTATCCCAAACCTACATCTGCTCCACAACAACAACTTGGAATAAATCAAAACCAACCACAACCTCAAACTCAACCACAACTACAACCACAACCACCTCTAAAACCTCCATCACAACCACAACCGCAACTTCAACCACAACTACAACAACCGCAACCTCAACCACAACTTCAACCACAACCACAACCTCAAACCCAACCACAACCACCACTACAACTACAACCTCAATCACAACCACAACCACAACCGCCATTAAAACCTCAATCACAACCACAACCTCAAACCAAACCACAACCACAACCACAACCGCCACTAAAACCTCAATCTCAACCTCAACCACAACCACAACCACAACCTCAACCTCAATCTCAATCTCAACCTCAACCTCAACCACAACCACAACCTCAACCTCAACCTCAATCTCAATCTCAACCTCAACCTCAACCACAACCACAACCACAACCTCAACCACAACCTCAACAATTACAACAACAAGTCCCCCCAAAGCAGACTGGAATTGTCGTTATTGGTGCGCCTGATCCAAAAAGTAAGACATTTATTTCATAAAGGGGAAGCTGTTTTGATAGGCAAGTAAAGTTTCAGTGGATGATCCCTTTTGTGTTTACGTATCATCGATTGTTACGACATTTGCTCAGCTATTTTAATTCTTAAAGCTTGAACTTTTTTTTTCTCAAGGAGATTTTTTGTGGCATGTATAAAGATAATTGCAGCGCCTCGGATGCGCCATCCTATTTTATAATTAGAAAATAATTCTTAGTTTTTGCGTCAGGTATGCGGCCAAGAAATCTCACCGAAATGTCAATTTTAAGAATGAGTCGTTTCAGTGAATTGAGTCGCAAGAAAATTATTTTTCTAGCCACACATTCACAGATTAAATTATATAATTATATAAATGTCTATTTTGACAGCGTGTGGAAACGGGTTAGAATTTGTTGAATTGAAGGATGCGCAGTTTGATGCTACAACATCGTACGCTGAAGGACCAAACGAAGCAGCTAAGGTTCAATCAAGAATTGATCACATGCCTTCAATGGGACAAGTCAATAATACTAAAGGGAGAGGTATCTATTTATCGATTTACTATATACAAATAATGTGATTTTCGGATCGGCTGTCAAGTATATTCTTTTTCCTGATAATACCTAATAATAAACAATTCACGAAGAGAAAACGTAGAAATCGTTCGCTATACTATCGATCATTGTAATCTGGTTTTAGAAGCTAGCTCAGCCATCTGCAGTGTTTCTTCCCATTCGCGGATACCTCTCCAAAAATTGCGGCTGCATGTTAATGTTTACATTTCGGATGCTGGAAACGCATCATTATTGTACTCTTAAAATCAAGTCGGGATTTTTCCAAGGGCATAGGTGGACTAGATATTCAGCAATAATTGGATGAGGCCAAGTATCTGAAGAACTGTGGACCTTCGGCCCCAGTGGATAGCGATCCAAGATCTGCATAAGACTTCAGAACAAACGAAAGCTTAATCCAATATTTGTTTTGTTATTCATTCAATATTAAAAGTGTTACCCAAATGGTCATCATTTGGCTGTTGTTCGGCAAATTCAGAATATAAAAAGTCGTTTAGACTGGAGATCATTCTTCTTTTTTTAGGTGGAAGTTCGACTATTTCTTTCTCACAACACGTGTGAAAATTTTCGCCATTTTTCCACAAGCTCTACTCTCTCTTTGTTCTCTCTGTTTCTCGGTTGCCATCCCTTTTCCTGGCGATAGCCCATACATTTGACGTCATTTTATTGAATTGATATCACAAACGTCTTTCAAATTTGGTCAAAGGTAGCTGGTTCTGAAGAATTAGCGGGGGGATTTGTGCCATCAGAATCGGAGAAATATTTTGAATTAACAATTAATGAACGAGGCTGAGTATCTTATGAAGAATTATGGAGATCGAGAAGGGTGTTATCCCTCGAGGCCGTAGGCCGAGGCAGATAACAGCCTCCTCGATCTCCATAATTCTTCATATGATACGAAAGCCGAATTCAATAATTGTTTTATTATTTATTCAAAACAATTCCTAGTTTTAAAACAAAGCTAAAACATGCTTACCTCCATCGATCCATCGATGTTAAGTTCATCTTCGATAGTGCACGTTTAGGGTTGTTCAGCTCCGCAAATATTCTCCAAATAGCAGATGTCGCCCTTCGAGTTGTGTTCTTGCTGTTCTTGCCATCGTTTTAGCTATAATTTCGTCTAGTTCTTACTCTTGAAACGAGTGAAATGCCCACCATTTTTTGTTTAAAAAGCCAAAACAACTCAACCTCGTCCCCAAGTCTTCTCGGTTAACGGTGCATTAACCTGCAAGAAGGCTGCACTTTTGACGTCATTGGTTCATTAAACACAAAATTCTTCCAAATTTGGTCATCAGTAGCTGGTTATGGTGAATTATGCGTGTGCTTTTAGCCAATCAGAATCGGGGTAATATTTTGAATCAATAATAATGAATAATAAAAACCTGTTCTCTTTTACAACAGGTGCATGGTGTGCTGACCACGCTAAAGCTGTCGCCAAAGACAAGAATCAGTACCTTCAGCTTGACCTAGGAGTACCATACCTAATTGGAATGGTGGAAACACAAGGCCAGTTCTATTATCCTAATTATGTGTCTAAGTTTGCACTTTCATTTAGTGACAATGGAATAACTTGGAAGGACTACGACAAGGTAAATATATGAGTTATTTAGTGTTGCTTTAAGTGATAGTAGAATCTGAATCTCAAACCTCACCAAAAAGCACTTATATCTGCAGCAGCGAAGGATAAACTGGAATCAATCAAGTTACCGGGTTAGTTACCAAGTTAGAGCGAATCCCTATACCCTATAAAAACTGATGCAGAAAATTATTTGAAATCTATTTAAAGTTCGCGCGCGTGCTGCAACGGTTATTTTTGTCTGCTGTTTCAGTGACCCGCGTAGTCTACTTTCACGAGGAGAACGTGACATATTTCGTCTCCAAACATTTGAAGTTTGACAGCCGTTACAGCAATTGGCGTGCCACAGGTTTAAGTTGTTGACATTTTTTTCATCAACGAGTTCTATTGGGATCAACCGTTTCAACCAAACCGGTTTAAGTTGATTAGGTTGAAGCTCTTGTCTAATCGTGTTTGGTTGAGACGTGGTTGTCACTGCGCGCGTATAGTCGGCGTTTCCAGTCTCTCTCGACTTCAGTCGCCTAGGTTGACAACATGATGGCGAAAAGCAGAATACGTGTAGTTGCTTCGCTTCTTCTTCATCAACTGGTGCAAAAAGGCATGTTTCTCCCCTGATGAAATAAAAAAACTTTACAAGTGTAATTTATAAGTGTAACTGTTTAAAGCAATGGCTACACTTGTAAATTACACTTGTAAAAGTTTTATTAAATCGACTTCCGATAACATGAGGAGGCCTTACATCGCGCGTTTCAGTCAAATTTTCAAAACATGCATCGTGTACGCCCGACACAATAAATCAAGAAAGTAAACCAGACAGAAAACCAATAAAATAATCAGCCTAACCTTAGAAACTGGTCCTAAAAGGCAGTAAACTAGGTCAGTAAAAGTGTGCATCAATTTTCAAAAACGCTAAAACGTCTAATATGAAACCGCCATTTATACATGGGCTATAGGAAACACGGGTTTCGACTGAATAAAGGTTTCATTTTAGTTAAATAAATTACTCACACTGAAGTAGCAGTTTGTCGTTTCTGGTCAATTCTACCAGTATATTTCTTGTAGAAAAGCCTGGAAATACGCTTTGTTTTGATTCAGAAGTCGAGTTATTGGTAACGGAGCGTCTTCGAATCCTCACAATGGGCGTTACGCGATGAAGCTAAGTTAAGCTGTGAGTTAAGTGTAGCCTATTGGTGGGAAACACTTTGATGGTTGGTAGGAGATTTGAGTTATTAACCAATTGCAGATCCGATAAAATTTGTGTTCAGTGGTAAAATCAAAGGAGCCTTTCCAGCCCCGAATAGAGCTAAAAATGTCACATCGTAAACCCACACGGGTTTGGACATGTTGAAAAAAGTTTTCACCAGTTCCAGACTAAAAACCACCGCTTGCATGAAACACGAAACTACTGGAAGAATAAAAGACATTCAAGGAGGGCAAGATTTCTTCTACTTTAATATCAAAGCTCAGCTTTTAATGTTTTTTTTATTGTTTTCGTGGCTACGATAAAAATATATCAAGATTTTTCCAAACATACCAAAGCCAAATAGTGTTTACGGTTATGTTCAGATGTTTTAAAACATCGTCTCTTATTCGCGCTTTAATTTTTGGAAATGGAATTATATGGACATTTTATCTGGTTTTTTTTTCTGGATTTCAAAAACTTCTACCTTAGCCTTGAAGTCTGAGAAATATTTTATATAGATAGATATACAGGAGGACATAATGAACGTATTTCTAAATTTACTTCATAATCTTCTTTTCAGCTCAACACGATTGATCGAGTTTGGTTCCTCCCAAGGAGGTTTTAGGAGGATCAACACCACGCGCTTCAAACCCGCGCCTCGGAATTCGAAGCGTACACTCGGTTGTCAAGACTTAACGAATGCCGATCGGAATAAACTGAAAAAAAGCTTGTTTACAGGCTTTTCTACAAGAGATTTACGGGAAGAATTAATCAGAAAAGACAAAAGACTACTTCATTATGAGTAATTCAAGACCCACCCCAACTTATTGAACCAAAATTTAACGTTTAGTCGAGACCCATGTTTCGTAGAGCCCATGGTTTATGGGACACTTTCCTCAGCAACAAATAAATAAACAAACTATCAAACCATCTTTGAACAGCAAAATGATCTTGATAGCGGCTGTATATTATGTTGTGGCAGCACTGAAAGAACACAACAGCAATGAAAGAACACACAAAGTGTAAAACTTAAAAGTAGACGTCGTTTACGTTGTCTGGTCAGTTTGAAGGAAACAAAGATCCTGGCTAAATTTATGAAAATTTATCTACGTGAAAATCTTTTTGTTTCTTACACAACTCTAGTGTCTAGAAGCCGTTTCTATCTGGAGCGCGACCAAAAGTATGACCAAGCTAAAAGCACATAGTACCTAAAACTGTATTTTTTAACTATTTTTTGTCGTAAGACAAACAAATGAAATTCAAGACCTTTACTGGAAAAACTCCATCGGCAAGCTGCATGTCTTTGATTCCCCATCCCCTCCCTTGCAGAGTTTACTTAGTCCTTCCCTGCCAGTCGGTATGGGTGGACGCGTACACTGACGACACAAGCAAATTTTCTCCCATTGACAGGTTTCCATTTTCTATAACAATGGATCTTCCGCTATGAAGAAAAGTTAACTTTCATTTGAATTACTTTGTGGTCTGAAATAAAACACTGATAGACATCTGCGTATGAAATGCTTTTTGCAGGTTCTGGTTGGTAACAATGATCAAAATACCCGTGTGGACAACTATCTCACTACTGCTGTCACCACGCGCTTTGTTCGATTTAAGCCTGTGGAGTCTTCAACAGATGATATCTGCATGAGAGTGGCAGTCTTCAAGTGTCGACGTAATGCAATTTGTTCCTCTAACTGTTAACCCGGAAAGAAATATTTCGCCTGTATTCAATTCTTTCAATAGAGGGTCTCAGAGGAATTGACCAGGGTAGTCGTAAATAGCAATTTTTAAATCATTAGGAGTAGCACAGAAGAGTGTTAGTAGGTATAAGAATAGTGCACCAGTTGAAATTTGTCTATGGAAAGTTTTAATCTGTAATGGTTTAGATCGTTAGTCAGGTTTAAAGGGGCCATGTCATGAGGATGTTGTTGTTTGAGGAAATTATTACTTAGTGCCTTTAACCATACACAAAATGTTCTTTGGCGGGGTATGAAGGAGGAGATATCAAACAAATTTCTTCAGGGATAATTGATCATAATAATTTTTTGGTGATTTTTTTAAGCAGCTATTAGACTACGAGTAGTCCCCCATTTTTCCTCAGGGATAGTAGAGCGAGCGAAACGCGAGGGCGCGTGAAAATCACCCCACGCGAGAAAAGGCGACACGCGGCGGGGAGAGAGAAAAATGAGGGACTACAGACAAAGCCCAAGCTTTTGAACTAATGCGTTGCTCTCACAACGCAAAACTGTGATTGGCCCTTCCATGGAAATCTGTCAGCATCTGTCAAAAACGCGCCAGCCGCTATCAACACTCAACATATCACAATTTACAGAACAAATAACAGCACAGAACAAATAACTAGAGTTGCTCTTGTTAAAGCAACTAAGCAGAAAGCCAACTCGGCAACTGATGAGGTTCGCGTGGAGAACCGAAACCATGGTCTTGCGTGATCACAAATTGGGAATAACAGAACAGTCGCAAGGCTGTTAAGCTAATTCAAAAGTTATCACCAAGGGATGAACTATGTGCTCCAGTCTAAAGACTCACATTATCTCCAGAAAAACAAGCGGCTGTTACAATTCATGAGCAGTCATGACTGAGTCACATCGCAATTCTCCATAGTTAATGTAGGTTTAGTTTAAGCTGCAATCCATTCTTCGAGATTTGGATATCACTATCCGTCCTGCTGAAAACGCTAACGAGCTTGGCCCAGCGTGACAAAACATTGCAGGAAACCGTCACATTCACGGTTAAAAAGAAAATCGCTTAAAATTATTCAGATCCAGGAGGCAATCGCCGGAGAAATTAAACAACCCAAAACCCTTATTTAGCCGCATTGAAGAGCTTTACTTTTCAAAAGAGGTCAAAGAAAATGCTCTTGCATCAGAGGGCAAATCATGCCGACCATAGACAATAACCGCAGAAAATTAATACGCGTGTCACGACCTCTCAGTATGAAATAAGCGGCAAAAATCGCATTTGCTCAGTCGAAACGTTTTCCTCCAGAGCATAATCTACCCGTCAGAGAAAAAAATTCATTGGAATAAGCACCATTTTGGCATGAGTAAAAGTCGTGTGTTGCCTACACTATCAAGTTTTTCCCGCGAAACAGCCGTGAAGAAAATTAGTATCTGGGTTTTCTTTTGCTTGCAATAAACATCCCCCGCAGTTTACCGATGACAAGAGCAATGACAGCTCAATAAGGGAAGGGATGCCATTGGATGCGCTTAATTGATTTGGAAGGGGATACGAACTTCACACTCCAAAGTCAGTCGACCGTGAAGGGTCAAAAGCTTGGGCTTTGTCTGTAGTCCCTCATTTTTCTCTCTCCCCGCCGCGTGTCGCCTTTTCTCGCGTGGGTGATTTTCACGCGCGCTCGCGTTTCGCTCGCTCTACTATCCCTGAGGAAAAATGGGGGACTACTCGTAGTCTAAGCAGCTATTAAAATTTGAAAAAGTTGGCCCCTCAATCCATGTCCATTCCTTGCCATTCGTTGCAACAGATGATAGGAGACTGTTTCAATGCCTAAATATAGTCTTATATAAAAATACTGAAAATTTATTTTTAAAATTCAGGTTATGCGAAAAAAGTTTTAGCCTTCTAAAAAGATAGCAAATGGCGTCATGATATAGCCCCTTTAAATGTGATTCTTAAGCTTATGGTCTTTTTCTAATGGTTATTTTTCATCCTGGAAAGTTCGTTAGCGACATAAATGTGGTTAATAACAATGAGAATAATGTCTTAAAATTCTCACACAATTAACATAAATTTTCACCATTACAGAAACCGTTAACTTAAGCTACCACTGCCACCAGTGAGACCTTCTTTATAGAAACCCTCATCATCATTCCACCACTTTTACGCGATTACACGTTTACGTCTGGGATCTTTGAAACCATTCATGATAGTTGAATCATTCGGTAAGCTGTATCACCGATAAACAAAATACACAGGCTAACGTATCTGTTAAACTCACATTTAACAATTATTGTATTCGGCTTTGCATCATCTAAAGAATTATGGAGATCGAGGAGGGTGTTATCCGTCGAGGCCGTAGTGCATGTTAATCGGCAAGTTTAGGAGATAAAGGGTTGTCCAGCTCCACAAATATTCTCTTAATTTTAATTAATGCCGTCCGTCTAGTTGTCTTCTCGCTCTTCTTGCTATGTTTTTAGCCAAGAGTTCGCCTATTTTTTCCTCGTGAAACGAGTGAAATGTTCCGTCATTTCTCTACTCTACTCAGTACAAAAACAACTCAACCTCGTCCTCAGGTCTTCTCGGTTAAGTGTTCAACAATCTGGCAATTTTCCTGCACTATTGACGTCATTTTTCACACATCGCAAAATTCTTCCAAATTTAGTCGACAACAGCTAGTTGTGATGAATTATGCGTGGGATTTTAGCCAATCAGAAGCGAAGAAATATTATGAATGTCAGTAATGATTACAATAATACGCTACCCACAATCAATATGCTAAGCGGATTTCACGATGGATCTGACTAACCTCAAAGGTAATTCAATCATTCCACTATCAGAAGCAATTTTTCTTGGATTTTGGATCCGCAATATTTCAGAAAGAACTTGGCTGTGTCTTCTCGATTATCATATAAAAGGTTAGAAGCCCTGTCCTTTCAGTTGCCAATGCCCGCTTGTTAGTGCTCGGAATAGTTATTTTCTATCTGTACTTCGCTTAATTTGCCCAGTCTTCTGCATGCAGTATCACATTTTACGCTGTTCCTTCGCGTCTCGAAATGAGTCGTTAGCCCCGCGATGTTTTAGTTATGAATAGTCTTCCTTCTGCACTGAAAACCGTTCTCACTCTGATTTTGTATCAATGTATTGCGGACCATATAGTCTATTACCCTCGCATTTGATACGTTTTTTCTCCCTTTAATTTACGGTAAAATGACGCAATAGTACAATGATTTTGATAGAAGATTTCAAGTGTTGTTTAGAAAGTTTGTCTCTGAAGTTTTACCGCCGCCCAAACTATTTGGCCATTTCTTGTTTAATTCTTGTGAAATTCAATTTCCTTAACTTTTTTCTTATTGCTTAAAACTTTTTTGTCCCGTGCAAAAACGAGTCATTTGCATTTTTATTTGTCCAATGAAGTAATTTCTTGAAGGCGTTTTCACAGTGATGCGTAATAATAATCATAATTCGGTAGAATGCGAACTTATTTCACTGCCTTTTTCATTTCAGTAAGCATATCACAATTCTTACTAACGATACTGAATTATCCAACAAAACACCATATCAAAGTTACGGTCAGGAAAAATAAAAAAAAACTTACTACACTGTAAGTTTATCTTCTTTAACGTTGTAGAAGTTAGTCTCATTTACTGCATGTATGACCTTGGTTGATACAACAAGAACATTTTACCCCCAGAGACGTGACGGGCTCAGTGTTTTGAATTTCGAAATTCAATTAGTTCAAATGCATTTTCATAGAGTTCCAGTCCAGTGCATGTTTCATTTATGATTGCTTATTACATTTGTCGGTGGTACAGCCTTAGCCTCTTGTTTTAATAACTTTCTTATTTTGGAGAAACCATAATTACGGTAGCTAAAGTCGTTTTTGGTTGGTTGTTTGTTATCTTACAGCTGCAAATCTTGTTCCGACGAAAGACGAGCCTGAAGACGGTACGGTACACCTATTCTAATAGTAACAGCATATAGCCTTTATCTACTGAAAACGCAGTAAAGAAGAGTGACTTATATGTCCATTAGCGCCAAAATAGTAGTATAGTATCAGTAACTATAAAACATGTGGATGCGAATAACAGAAACTATCAGGGGTGATGTTATGGTTTTATTTTCAAACGCGCCTAACATTTCAGAAGATTGCAATTTCTTGTGGTGCGTGGGTACATGGGAAATTGGAGAAATTTAAAACACTTAATTTGTACAACCGAATTTATCACGTAACTCAGAAACTTTGCATACACAGTAAGCAAGTCATCCCCACGTGAATAGAAAGGTTGAATTTTGGCTGATCGGTCGATCATTGTTTTCGTTTGAATATAAGGGACTGTCACCTAACGGCTTGCGGTAAATTTTCCTCATATTCTCTGTCAATTGAAGCGAAAGACGTATCGTTTCTTGCCTTTAATTAACTGTATTATTTCCCTTTCTTAGCCTGGGCAGATAAATGGGCAAACGCAACACGCAAGTCTAAAATTGAAAAAGCCATTAAATTCAAGAGCCACTTGATAGGTGAGTCTTTTTTTTAGAAGCGTTTGGTTACCAGCAGGCACCAAACTGTAGAGATCTACTGTAAACTTCAGCTCATAAGCCCTTGGCTTATACAACTTCTTTAGGGGTTTAAGGAGGGCTTATAAACTGGGGGGGGGGGGGGGTGGGGAGGTATTTCCGGGCGGCTTATGACCGGACTGAAATAGCGTTTCAAAACAAACTGCACAACAGAGCTGATCAATTTGAATCCACCAAGCGGACGTTTGCAGTGTTTCAGAAGTTATCAACAACGCGCGTCTGATTCTTATAGATAATGGAATATAGAGGGGCATTAATCAATCTAATTGGGTAGCTAAAACTGTTTTAAATGTTTCACCCCTGTAAGGCAACGTAATCCCGGTATTAAATTAATTATATTCATTTGTTGCACGGCGGGACCCGGTTATATGGACACGCTTGGACGCTTTAAAGAATAGAGTCCTTATTCAGTATTATTACTATTAATTATTATTATCCAAAAGAGACATCGCATACACATATTTAATATCTAACCGTATCTTTCAACGGAGAGCTCTGCTCGTTCAAATCGTTTTGCACTAAAAATCATGGTAGCTAAATAGTTTTTTTTTAGATAAAAAAAATGCCATAATGTGTGACTTTGTTTTAGACTTTCGGGCCACGCGAAAGAGTCTCTGTTGACCATAGCATTAATCTGCTTCCGTATTAAGCGTGTACATTTAAGAGAAATTGACTTGCAGCATTTCTTTGGAACAAAGAAAACTCTCCATCAAGAGGGACTCATTGCGGGGTGGGGGAGTGGGAGAGGGGAATTTTACGAGGGAATATTGTTCGGTAGGATTCTATTTGTGCTGTTTTTTTCTCTTCTAATTGATAATATACTGATGTTTGATGTTCATTACTATAAATTCAATTTTTCATTTCTTTGCAGCTAATCGCGACGAGAAACACTAATTAACATGAACAATGGATTCACTATGGGCTTTGCTAAGAACCATCGTCACTTTTGCATGCTTCTGTTATGGAGAAATGTCATTGAGATGTTGATAAAGTACATGAAGGTTCATTGCGGCTCACTATCTAACATATTCTGGGAATAGAAACTTGCGGAATTCATCTGTTGTTACAACTAAATACACCTTGACTGAGGCGTAAGACTGTATTTGTCTAAACCTTTGCAATATGTTTGGAGTCTAAATGCTTTGTCACCACCACAGCAGCTGAAATTCGGGTCTATAGAGACCTTTCTGTTTTAAACCTTAACAAGGCTAAACATCACTGAAAATTGATACAAATCTCATTTCACATGTTCGTTCTATTTCTCCACTGAAGAACAGTGAAATCCTGGCCGAAACAGTAAACTATCGTATATGAATACTATGGACAGTAATGAATACTATAGAGAGAGTATGGTCATTAAACTCTACAGGTTAGTTATTTAAACGTTTAAGTCTAAGTTAGGCCTCGGTTTAGCAAATCATTTGACCTAAAATATCTTCCTTAGTGGGTAATTTTAAGAAAATAAGTGCTTTTCTAGACTGTGCCTTATGATTTCATAAAACTTTTCTTGATAAATGTTGGTAAGATAAAAGCGTTGGGTAAACTGAAAATGGCTTAGAACGCGGTTTTGTTAAACATTGACTAAACTCCGTTCAAATATTAAACTGGCCCTATACGTTTTTCGAATTTTCACTCCTACACTAATATGCGCTTCCTACAGTCTTGTTACTCAAAGGAGTTGCTGAAAAGAATTACTGCTAAGAGGTTATGTTCTGATTAGTAGATCGTCCAGAAAGAGCTGATTGGAACTAGACACACGTTTTGCGATGAAGCTCCTATACCGCTACTTGATTCACGCAAGGTTTTTGCTATTTCATAAGACCAACTTTACCTTTCACGGTAGGCATATGTGACATAAAAAACCCGACCTTTATCCATCTTTTATAGGTTTTAACACAATTCACTTGAAATTTCGCAAAAATATAGAAATCACCATTCCAAAAACACGTATGTTTTCGTTTTTCAGATTTTGGCATTTTTGGCGGGTAAATGACGTCACAGAGTTCCCGCCAAATTTTGTTTTTGTAATATGGGATATCTAATGATGGTTTCTGAAAGAATTCACCACAAGGATGTCAAAGGTGAAAAAATTTTTGAAATATACCTATCCATTCAAAAGATATAGCGTTTTGAAAGTTCAGTTTTCCGCCATTTTGTTACTAAAAATAGCACAAAATGGCGGGAAATAGAAATTCAAAAACGCTATATCTTTTGAGTGGATAGGCATATTTCAAAATTTTTTCACTTTTGACATCCCTGTGGTCAGAGACCATCATTAGATATCCCATAATACTAAAAAAAAAATTGGTGGGAACTTTGTGACGTCATTTTCCCGTAAAAATGCCAAAATGTGAAAAACAAAAAACATACGTTTTTTTGGAATGGCCAGTTCTATAGGGTTGCAAAATTTCAAGTGAATTGCGTTAAAACTAAAAAAAATGGATAAAGGTCAGCGGCGTTTTTGATGTCACATATGCCTACCGTGAAAATTTGAATCACGGGTTTTCTCATCATTCTACGCCGCGTAGACAAAGTTTTGAATGGTGTTTCATTATGCGTCACAGTTATACCTGAGCAGAAGAAACTAAACAGATGAACTCAGACTCTTACATTGATTTTTTGATGACTGATTTTCCTGAAAGAAAGGCACTTACTGTACCTTTCCTTTGATTTCAAAACAACTTCCCACTGATCTTATAAAGTTTTTTTACAGTCTAAAGTGCAGTTAATCATGATTTACATTCAAAGGATTGAAATCAATAAAACAATGGTTTTAATAATTTCACTTTCTAAGTGTATTAAAGCCAGTCTTCAGTCAAGTAATTCTTCCCTCTTCTTTATTAAAATTAGATAATCAGTTTTATATATGTATATTATCAGAGGAAAATTGGAATTCACGTCTGACGATATTCTCAGTACTATAATCTTAACTGAGATTCCCTTTGTTTCCCCGGACAAAAAAACGTTACTCCAAATAAAGGTTAAGTGACGCCGAAGAGTATCCTCTTGCACAAAGGCGTAATATCAATAGCTATCCATTCCTCGTTAGCTGACAATGAATGATCAAAGTATAGGAATTATTGACCATGTATGAGTATGTAAGGCTATGTAGGCTGATGTAGGATCATGTAGGGTTATTTAGGGCTGTGTAAGGCTATGTAGGGCTTTGTACGACTCTGACAGTGTAGTATAGAACTACGAACAGTTATATTGCATATTAAATAACGTAAAACCACACCAAGTACCTACCTTTCGACCCCTGTTAATTGACCCTGCCTTGGACGGTGTATATCACCATAGACAAAACAATGACAGTGTATTTTTGTTCGTCTGACGATTCACATTGGATTTATACAGTGACGACATGACCAACACGCACAATATGGTCATGCCATTTTGGTCAGAGGATAACAATGTTTAACAATCGTCAAATCACCGTAATTTGGATGTTAACAGGAGCCCATTTGATGTGCTCCTGGTGCTGTGGTATAACTTAAGCCGATGCAATTTTTTCCGATCTGTATACATTGGAAGTCTCCGTCCTTTATACGTTTGCTGATAAGCCCAGGAAACTTCTCGCATAGTTACCGGATAGTTTACCGGAGCTCCGTATCATACAATAATTGATTTAATACGTGTTATAAGAACAAGAATTATGGCTAAGAGGAAGTTGAATATCATTTTTTCGGGCGAGGTAAGATGCTTGTTCTCCAAATTTGTCCATTTTTTATCCACAAGATATACATGTTATTATGTAAATCAAGTTATTCTTATGCTAACTAGTATTTTTCAGGAACAATTTCCATAACAAAGCAAAGAAGGTTTGTATCAAAACAAGGTCACCCTCACCCTCACTTCCATCCATAACTGCAAAATGGCCTATTATCTCACTGTTTTAGAATACAGGGTGTCCCAAAAGTTCGTTCCTCTTCTTTATAAGTCTGTATTTCAGTACGATTGGACTTGGTAAGCAAATCATTTAAACGAAAGGTGTGTCGTGCCATCTTTTGACTCGAATATTCGATTTGTGTATTTCCGCGCCAAAGGTGCGCGTGCGCGAGTATATTTTCCAACCTCTTTTCTTGTATTTTATAGCCCGAATTGCTCGAACTCCTTCCTTGTTTTCTGTGAATATCAAAAAAGATAAACGCCCTTAACGCAAAAACGTTCAGCTACCTAAGAGCATAAGCATGTATACTTCGATTTACTGGCTTATCTGCTAATATAGAAACTGCTAAAAAGCTGGAATTGGGTGGTAAAATGATCATGGAGAAATGAAGGTTTTAAAAGCAAGAAACGAGGGGGAAGACCAAGTCCTGACTAAGGCAGGTGAAATAATTTTAGAGAAGGCTAGATACAAAATAGGAGACTCCACGAGGAAGCTGTCACATAGTTAGTCCAGAAAGGGCCATGAAAAGCTGTTTAAAAGAGGCCCCTGAGATAGCCAAAAAAAAAAAAAAACGCTTTGCTTAGTCTGCCAAGAAACGCCCGGCTCGTCTCAAATTTGTAAAGAAGTACAAAAGCCTTGCTATGGAAGGGGGCTGGGATGATTATCTTTTCTCGATGAATGCCCAAAATATAATTTTTTCAGTAAATATTCAGCACTATCCACCTCCACTGCGGTGAATAATTGTTATCTACCTTATGAACAACTGGCGCCAGATCAGTTAAAGCGTTAAAAATCCGTGCCGGTGTCCCCCCTCTGGGCTTTGCAATATGTAACTACGCCTGCTTCTTAGACGCAGATGAGACTCTTTGAACGTCCCCTTGAATGTTCTTAGTAAATATTTCCTAAAGTGACATTTTCATGAACACCGTCCAAGTTAGAATTTTCGATTTCTGTGGTTTCTGGAAACTAAAATTGCGAAAGTTTGAGTTTGTCGATGGTTGGAAAAATGTCAAATAACAACCATACAAGAGTTGTCTAAAAAAAATTCATTACCTATCGAATCTTATCTGTAATAAGTCTCCTACGTCAATCAGTTATTTCCTTCAGTTACGTACTGAATTTTGCTCGTGGGAAATCATTCATTACGACTCAGATCGAGTTCTTAAGATTAACAAGGTCCTTTAGGGACAAATAACAACATTAACCTGTTAGAATTGTTTTGAGCAGGTTTTGAAAAATTGGCTTAAAAAAAAAACACTTTGGAAAAGATACAAAACCATGAAAATATTACTGTGAACAAAACTGAAACTATAAAATTATTACTGTTTTCGGCTCGACTAGATTTTTTAAAACACGCTTTTAACGGCTTGCTTAAACCCCCTAATTAGGCTTGTTCCATTTGATTGAGTGGTTGGAAAAAAATTCCTCGATGTGGAGAAAAACACGACGGTAAACTTCCGCTTATAAGCACCCTCTGTTATAGTCCCATCTACCTGTGAACAAGAAGATGCCATCCGTCTCCCAGTACATCTCTTGTGGAAACTTTGAGGGTTTACGTAAAAATTCTCCGTTGATTATTACTAATTGAAATTCTTAAGTAATTAAATAGTATGCAAGGCAAGTTTAGTAGTGAGAAAAATAAAATAAGCTGCAAGGTAAAAACGAAAAGAATTCATATCAACAACGATTTATGCCTTGAACCTTTCATTAAAAAATGCCGGAAAAAATGAGCCATCCCTATTTCTTAAAGCAAGGAATGTATCAATCGACGTTTTTAACTAAATATACTGTCTGTATGATATTTTTCTTTCTTTTGTTTTTTTTTTCCTTTTTCCCACGCTCGTGGTATGCTGATTAACTCTATTTCACATTTGTTTCACTGAGCTTAAAATTTACCATCTTTGATTCTTTCACCACACAGTACGACAGCGACATTGCTGTTCCTTGCAGTATGCAGGACGCGTGTCATATATGAACCTAGTATATAGCCCCGCTTTCCATGAGTTCTCCGTAGCTCAAGTGGATAGAGCGCCCGCTTGGTGTTTCGGAGGTCATAGGTTCGAATCTGTCGCGGACTCAGAGTTTTTCTTTGTCCCACCCTCGTGGCATGCTGATTAATTCATTTTCACATTTTTTTCACCGAGCTTAAAACTTTACCACCTTTTATTCTTTCACCACTATATTCCTTTCTATCTATTTAAACAACACAACCCAAAAAACCGGAACATGATAACAACTACAAGCGGGTTTGAACCCCTGACACAATAGTGTGCGTTATAGACTTCCGTGAAGGGATACTGAATTAAAAACACCGTAGCATGTTTTCCCACAATCCTGCTTATCTATACATCAATCCCATGCGAATGAAATTGTATGAACTAAATAAAACGGGTTTTAATTGGATTATTACTTTCCTATTCTGATTCCTATTCTATTCGTCCTTTGACGTTCTAAATTAAATGTTTCCATAACCTTTTCAACTATTATGCAGTCAATGATATAAAGTAACATGACTGTGATAAATGCCGGAGTACAATCATGTTGTCTGAATGGAAAAACAAGGGCCGGTGTTTTTTTGTTAGTGTTTCTGTACGCCTTCCAAGTATGATTCTTTTGAAACTCAAAACCTGTCATTCAAATCATACAAGCAGTTTCAATTTCCGCGTGTCATGAACCCTTTATATCTATTGTGTTAGCTTGTAATCAATCACACAGTCTCGAAGGTGTTTAACAGCGAGACAAAAAAAGCTAGTTTCAACCGGGGAGTTTGATGTCGTTAGTGCTGAATTGCAAACCAGTCATGAATCTGATTGCCTTCGATTTACAGACCACCTTTCGCCTAATTATGTTATGTAAGTATTATTTTCAATTACTCTGCGATTGTTATTGGGCGTACGGTCATGGCACCAATGGCCCACCAACGATAACAGGCGAAAAGTGTTAGAGAAGAAATTTTTTCATGCAATTTTAGTTTTTTTTAAAGGAGGATACATATCAAATTATTATCATTATTTAACTTTCATCTTCACGTTTCTTTAATCTAAAAAGGACGGGAGGAAAAACAATTGGGTGGAGGAATCTTATTTCTCCCAGGTTGGCTGCTAATTACATCCTTTCACAATTCTAGACTATCTTGATTCCAATTCAGTCGAAGCAATATTTTATGTTTTCGAAAATTAAAGCCAATCGGATTGCATTTTACGTAACCAAAGGTTACATGCATGGCATTTAACTGAAGATACTGTTAAACACCGAAATTTTTAACGTGAAGACTTGCGGCCTAGCTTTGTGGAAAACAATTCCTCTGTCGTGAATGGTTTTACGTAGCGTAGAGAAACCAGTTTCGCAAACTGTATTATACAAGATAGCTCGTGATTTATCATGAATGCGACCCTGCGAGCGCTACAGGAGAAGAAGGCCAGTCTACTTTTCGCGGAAGTGTCTGCGCAGCGGATCCTCATTTGAAAACGTTTCAGATGAAGAAACATTCTTACTATAGACACAGGGTGCAAGTTCCAGCTGCAAGAGTACAAGTTTAATTACTCTGTATTGAAATGAACTGATAGCGAATTTTCAAAAGATTCAGGTTTTTTAGACTGTTCCTAGCTAAGACCGGTAGCTATTAGTGCTGAAAAACAACTTGCATAGCTGGGAAAATTAATATTAAAAAAATACCTATTGTCATGAGGCATGAAAGTTTAAGTATTGATAAACGTCCACTGACTTCGTGACAGGATGATTTATATTACACTTGCATTTACCTAACGTGATACAATGCCTTCTATAAAATGAACAGTTTCGTATTCAGTTTCAGCGTTTGTCAAAGCCCACGGATTAGCTTTTGATTTTGAGCCAAACAACACAACGACAGCAGCGACAGGATCAAACCAAACATTCACCTGGAAGCTGTCCCTTGGAGAGAAAGATAAGTCAAAGCAGTTACAAGTTCAGTTTGGTCCGTGGGATCGGAAATACAAAATAGTGAAGTCATTTTTCATGACTGTTAAACAAGAACCATCTGGAGAAAATAAAACTGTGACTAGAGCAAATCAATCGACTGCGAGGCGTTTGCATTGGAACGGAGACTTGTCTCGTGACTACTATATCGCTTTTGAACTTGTCAATATTCAGCGCAAAGATGCTGGAGATTATGGCATAAGGCTCCGTGTTGACCATTTCCCTCCCACCATCTTACAGAACTGGTTCTCTCTTATTGTTCAAGTAAGAGGATTTTCTCTGCGGCCCTATAATCAATTTTGCGATTGCTTTTTTGTCGAATTTCGCTATTGAAACTGGACATCATTTATTAGTGTTTCCGATTTTGCTCCGATGGTCTCCCGGTTATCCTTGACCATATGGGTCATCAAAGATGGCGAGTTTGTCTTTATACATGACGTCATGTCGTGATATATATGTCGCCATAAGTATCAAATACACAAATATCAACCCGTGTAAAGATTTGTATTCATTATTTTTCAACTTTCGATCCTATATGAAAATGTTGCATAACGCGACGTACACTGGATGACTAAGCTGGACTGAGACCTTTGACGTACTGGCGAACCTGTGATGGATAGATCAAATCGTTAGTCATTTTATAGCTCATTTTTGAAATACATTAGACCTAACTACTGTTCCTCTTTTCGCCCTAGGATCCAACGCCCACGCCGTATATTGGTAAGTTTTTATAATACCTAATCTAGAATTGACATTACGGACTACATTTACTTGCGTTGTTTTCCGTAGCAATATGCCCTGTCAGTAATTGTGTTTAAATTACTCTGTCGATCACTGGTCATCACAACAAAGTCAGTACTCTAAAATGTTCTTATGGATGTACCACTTCTCTCAAGCGCCCTTATATAATTTAGCCCAGCTGCAATTCAGTCTATAAGAGCCATCCCATAATAGTGATAATAAATGAAAGTTAGAGGCGCGCCTTAGATCGACAACTATGAGGAAGGAGCTGCCTGTGGGCAGAAAACACACAGTGATTTTCCGATTGATCTTTAACCTCCAGATACTCGACATATAACTCTGGATGTCGCTGAAGGGGATCACGTGAACATCACTTGTCGTACCAGCGTGGAAGCGAGATCATCTGTGTTGTGGTTTAAGGACAAAGTTCCCGTTTATGCAGAACAAAGCAAGTTTTTATCTCTTACAAATGTGAGCAGATTACAAGGAGGGAACTACTCTTGCGTATCTATAAACCAGGCTGGAAATACTACGTCGTCCGTCACAACTATTAATGTGCTCTGTGAGTACTGAAACAAACAGTAAGACTAATATTTAAAAGCTGGTTCATTCTTCAGGGGCGTGCATATATCGAGTTGAAGATTTACGCCTTAAGTTTAAAGAGAATAAGTAAGAGAATCGAAGAAACGCTATAGGTGTGCTCGGCTCAGGCTTCCCATGCAAGTGCACCCATGCATAACTCGATATATACACAGATAAAGCATGAACTAATAGCTAACTACACTGTAATGCTTTTTTGCCAAGCTTTTTCTACGGTCAGAAATTAAACCGTTACGAAAAGGCAATTTCTAGCCCTATAGCCTTATGTTCAATTTCATTCATTTTCAATTTTTTTACCAAATTAAAATGCAATTATTTAATACTACTGTTTCACGTTTTTCGACTATAAATAAAAACTAACATTAGATGTAGCATTGTTTTTTGCTGTAAGCTAACTGATCCTTTTATTAATTTGGTAAAGTGTTTACAACGTCTAGATATGAAATAAAACGTCTCATTTCATTGCAGATAAACCAAAAATTCATTTTTTGAGGAAGCTGAAACGAAGTCCGATAACGCTGCGGTGTGAAGCAGATGGAAATCCTTCACCGACATTTTACTGGCACAAAGACAGTGAAATTATACGCGAGGGCTTTAACAGTAGTTGGAATGCAAGCACTTTGACTGTAAGTCCTGTGAATGACAAGGATTCCACGCGCTATGTATGCACAGCAAAGAATAAAATTGGATGGGACGCTCTGGCATTCCAACTGCATAAGAAAGGTAAGTGTAGTCAACAAACGATCTTTCTTGCTGTCCCATGTAGCGCTGTTGCTAGCAAACTCAAATCATCGCTGACAGTAATATCAAATGATTTCATTATTATACGAAACAGAAAAACTCAAATTAAAAGGAACAGAACTGATGAAATGAGACAAAAGCGGGGTTACTTCTAGTAACCTCGACTGCACAATGACAAAGATTCTTTAATCTTCGCTTGACAAGTCCCAATTTATAGGTACGCCGGCTGGTGAAATATCAAAAGGCGTATTTCTAGTAAAGCATGATAAATAAATGAAAAAATGAAAAAAAACATTGATTTAGTATAACTTTTTTCTTTTAAACAATAGGTCCAGACGCTTTGGAAAGTAAAAAGCGTTCAGGTGCTTACAGATAACTAATAACAAATGTATTTTTGTTTCATAAAATTAAATAGTTCTTAAAATAAGGGATGCAAAGCTTCAGGGGGAGAGGGAGACTCCTTATATCGTCCTGGAATACTCTGCACAAAGGTGCACCTGTTTTAGACTTCGCAGGTAATTATGAAAGGGTAGGGATTTCACGAGTTAAAGAGTAGGAATAGTGCGAGGTAAATCTGTTATTCGAAATTTAAAAACGCGTTTGAATTACAGTAATTCGAACATAGTTATCTTATCGTTAAAAAATGACAAGAATTTTTTCTGTTCTATTGAGTTATTCGTACCAGCTGTTAAAAGGGATGCAAATTTCTTCTGTTGGTAAATGAAAGGGGAAACTTTTTTCAATAGAAGTTATACGATATGTGTTACCTTTTCAGTCGAAAGACAAATGGGTAAGGGATCAGATCTGGGGGCGGAGCTTACCCGTATATAACATTGTTGTCCCCCCCCCCCCCCCGCCTCCTTCCCACCGGGGAGAACAACGCTTAAGTAATGTAATACAGTAAGAGAATTTTGGTGATTACTATCTTTTAGCCTAGAATTCCTCGTCTGAAGGACTGAGAAAATGATAGGTTTATACATGTATGTTTGTCAGAGACCAATAATCGGGAAGTGTGTGGAATGAAACTGTTTGTTTACAAACACTACATCAGCCACGTAGAAACGGACTGCTGTATGAAATAGGTGTCCCTTAGTGCATACATCTGATTCCTTCAGTTTACTAGCTTTCCCCTGGTTCGGGGAGTTTAGTGGCGCATCCTTTTCTAATTTAATTTGTTCTCAGAATCTGGTAAATACAATCTCGGTAAAACAGATTGTCAATTATCTAGCTTCAGCAAATATAATCCAGGTAGATTAGTACAAATGGCTAGGTAATTTCCCGTATATCATTTATTTTTTTAAAGTAGATGTCACCCACAGTTCTCTTATCAAATACGCATCTTTATCCGCCTGTGTGGCCATAGTAGGTTTGGTATGTGCCCTTCTCATTCAGCGACACGTTGGTAAGAGACATCAAAGAGACACCAAAAGTGAGTAACTCAGTATCACGTATAACGATATCCAATATTGAATTTACTAGTTGCATTCAACGTGTAAAAATTGGTTTTCATATTATCACTAAATTGTTTTGTTATTTTGATTTCAGACGACCATGCCGACGAAATCTTTACGTATGTTTCATTTATACCGATGTAACTTAAGTTTTTAAAATAATTGTTAATTATCGCATAACGTTGTAGTCGACTTTAGTACTAGTCTGCTAACCCCGGTGAGTAACGTCTGCGAAGCATGGCCAAGATCGTTGTTCTGGGCACGCAAAGGACTCAACGAATTTCCAGAAATGTGTTCGAATTTTACTTCAACATGGATGGCGATATCCATGGTGCTTACTCATATGGGGCCCAGAACAGGGGTTTCGTTGCTGGCTCGCAGACGGGCTTAACCGGAGGTTTAGTTTCGTCAGTTGCAAAGGCTACATCGGCCTTCTCACTTACATTTTATATAGTCGAGGAGCAGAGGCTAGAAAGAATTCGACGAAGTAGCAACCCCACCACACAAAAGGTTTTACCAAAGTTTCTGATAGCCAGATACCCACAGAGTACTTATTCGACAATCAGGCCCCAGTTGTTCCACCTGATAAGTCACTATCAAATGGATAGGTATTAGGGAAACTGATTGTGTTATCCACTGGTCCGGTGGATAGCGTGGTTCATCTGTTGAACAACTGGGGCCTGTTTGACGAATTTGGGGTCAGTTACTTGGTATGCTGCAATTTTTGCGGGGCATGGGGGAATTGTAAAGCATCCAGTTTCAGCAGTTTCGTATTCAGTTGTAGGTGCAAATCTTTGAAACCATATCTCTTTACCTATGCAAGCAAATTGATTGGTATTTGGCCGACGATTGTTAATAAGAGCGCGAAGCGCAGCACCATGGGCAAGAAAATTTGGTTATCTATGCTTCGAGGAAATTTTGGTCCTGACAAAGTCGTCCCTACGTACGTCCGTAGGCTTCACATTCATGTCGGGATCTGAAATGTCATACTTACTAGCTTAAAGTCCAACCAGATATAAATTGTTCAACTAGATATTGTACACTGGTTGTATTATGATCAAATGACATGGTGCCAAAATAGGGTATTCGCTGGCCAATGTCACATTACTGTATCGTGGATTCAGATGTACAACTCATTGAGCTGACGTGTTTTTTAAAACTTTACTTCGGAAAGACTTTTCTTAAAAGTTCTCCGGAGAGCGTCGTTTTTGGCCTTGGCCTAAACATCCCAAAAGAGCTACAATCTCAAAAAAATTTTGGGCTTGATTTAATTTGCTCGACTGATTTTCCAAGAGCCTAACCGTTCCATTGAGACAAACAAATTTGCTAATACTAGTGCAGAGGGACCATTTTTATTATCACCGCTCCCAATGACAATTATTTGAACTATGTGTATGCAAATAACGCTTGGAAAATCATACTCATGTCTTTGCAGGCACTCGCTTGGTATCGCTTTGATAGAGCCGAGTCATAACGAGGCGATTTATTCTGAAATAGACTTGCCGTTTTCTGGAGATAGTGAATGGGAAATCGCACCTTTAAATCTGAAAGTAGAAAAGGTGATTGGGCATGGTGCATTTGGAGTGGTGTCACGTGGACTGGCGTTTAATTTACCTGGAAGACCGGGTTGGACAGTTGTGGCAGTGAAAAGCCTTCAAGGTAACAAATGACTTAACTTGACTACGAGTTCTTTTAACTCTTTTGTCTGTTCATATCTTGAGTTTTGAATCTATGACCTGGCATAACGCCATAAGTGTAGTCTACTAGCATCACTAACCATCTTAAGAAATTAAAAACAAAAATCTAGGAATTTTCGTTGTATGTATTTCATATCTGTTGTCAGCTATCAATAATAGCATAAATATTTTTTTCTTTATACCAATGCCTTTTATAATTTTGCCTCTTTCTTCCCTTTTTCTTTTACATCTGCGGTTTAATACTGCAATGTAATTTCTTTACTTGACTGTTTTATCTTATTTCTCCCTTGCCTCGATAAGTTTTTAACTACTCCCGGGCGGAGGATATCTGTCAAGTTTATCTAGTTTTCAATTAAAGTTGTTGTTGTTGTTGTTGCTCTTGTTGGAACTTTGCATGTGCCTGAACAGAAGGCGCGTCTGAAAAAGAAAGGCGAGACCTGTTATCAGAGATGTCACTTCTAAAACAGCTTGATCCTCATCCCCACGTCATTCGCCTTTATGGCTGTGTCACAACTGAAGGTTAGTACAACAGTACAGAAAGCTACGTTCTAGGTCTTTACATTGGTCTAAACAAATAAGCAGAAGTTTGATCGAGGTTCAATGCGCTTATAAAAGTGTACAAAAGTTCTTCAAATGTGAATACTAAGATGATCACTAGAGAAACCCACACATTTTGCAGGGCGTAGAAAAATGTTTTTAGGCCAATTATAGAGCAACTGTATGTTATGCCGCAATAGAGAAAAAAAAAACATTCTGCCTAAAAGTTTACACATTTCAACTATTTTGATTCTAACATGCAGTTTCCCTAAAGTAAAACTTTAAACTAGCTATGAAAAATGATTCAATTGATTTACTTCTACCTTAGATCTTATTTGCTGATTGCTTGTTTAAATGAATTTCATTAATTGATTTGAAAGAACGTCCCCTGGTCGTGGTTGAGTATGCACAGTTTGGTGACTTGCTTGGTTACCTGAGGAAGAGCCGGGGCATGCGTGATAACTACTACAGTGACCCGTCAATCAAACCTATCACCAGCCTCACTTCAAAGCAACTATTGAAGTTCGCATGGGAGATAAGTAATGGAATGGAGTATCTGTCCATGAAAAAGGTAAAAACAAACCAACCCATACATAATTAATTCCTGAAGGTGTTTTCTGTCATGCGTGTGATCTAAGCTAAAAGATCCACTAAAGGGGAATTAAACGACGACCTCAAGATCACTTTGTCTAACCTAGTACAAAATAGATCAAACCTTTGACCTTTTCAGTTGTTAAATCAGTTTAGAGCGTAAAAATTGTTTGTCTCATCTTTCACTTCTATGAATGAATGAATGACGAGTCGTGGATGAGAGGACAACAGACGTGCCCTCTTTGCAATACATTTGTAACATATGAACAGTAAGCTCGGACGTCAGCATACAAAGGCGCCACTGGCAGCAGCTCTCAGTCCATTTATGAGCTTACTGTACCCACCCAACCCATGTTGTCAATAATGAGATGTGTGAAGGTTGACCACAACACCGGGGTCTACGTCCCTTGCTCTTTTCGAACAGTGGTGTGGGTTCTTTTACGTCCCACAAGAACCAGATAAGTGTAAGTGCTGTGAGACGGGACCTACGGGTTTTCGTCCTTATCCGAGAAGACTAGAAAGTTTAACCGTTTGCAGATGTCATTACAAAGGCAGCACTTTCTTCTCATTTATTTAAAGACTATGAGTGTTGGTCCGGCCGGGGTTCGAACCCGTGACCTCCCGCTCAGCAGACCGGCGCTCTCCCAACTGAGCCAACAAGGCGGCGGTAATGATTTTGATTATTTGACAGATAATCCACCGCGATTTAGCAGCTAGAAATGTATTGGTCGGTGAAGGAGAGGTGTGTAAAATAACTGACTTTGGTATGGCCCGGGATGTGCAGGAAGAAGACATATATGTTAGAACTCATGAGGTATGTAATTATCTATCTTTTGACAGCAAAATTCCGTGGTAACAACAGAATCTAAATCCTTTTTACCGAGATTTATAGCGATCCATCGTAAATCCGTTGATCATACAATAGTCCTATGAAGGGACCGCAATCTGACGTCGTGATTTCAAGAAAATTAAACTACCGCGATAAAACTTGCAGGATGTTTAACGTATCTAAATGTTCCTATTCTACTTCTAGTGAGGCCGTCATAAAGCCGGACGACGTCATATGAAGCGGGAGTTATATCATAATAACAACTGACCGCCATTTTGGATTCACAATCTTAAAAGTTCATCATACCAAAAAAGTGCTAAAATTTGGCTGAAATTTATCATATCAAAAGAACCGTGAACATGTTCGTGATCTTAGCTTATCAAACAAATAAGAATGTCACTGTTTGTTCAATTCAATATCCATTTAGGCTTGCCACGATATGCATGGTAGTGATAGGAATACGTTAAGACGCGTTCATTTGTACCATGAACACAATATTTTACCTATTTTCTTGCCTCCGTGAACGCTAACGTTGTCTATTCGAAACTGCCGTTCAATAAAAATGACCATGCAATGACGTCTGCAAATTTCAGGGACGCCTTCCAATCAAATGGACAGCACCAGAAGCCTTGATCGGCAGCGGAGCGTACACAACTACCAGCGATGTGTAAGTAGCTGCATGTTCAGGCCTAATTTTAAGATTCTGAGATTCATTAATGCCCTTGGGTAATATCTACTGAGAGGGAATTTAACGTACCCAAGACACTTAATCCTGAAGTTAAAGAAAGAAAGCCGCGCGCGGCAGGTTGTGCGTTGAAATGCAAACAATACAATACGTACCAACAAAAAAGTTGCAAATTGCGTGTCACTTTCAATTGTTTTCCTTAGGTGGAGCTATGGCGTTGTCTTATACGAAATCTTCACTGTTGGTAAGTTAAAGCCGGTCAGACTATACTACACTTAACTATACTCCCCGTAGCCGATTTTAAACGCCACGCTCGTGTGACAAGGGAAGGAACGCCCTGCGACAGAGTATCTTCCCTTAGCACCGAAACCAGTCGATTTTTTCCAAATATCACATCACCTTTAGGCCCTTTCTAGTAACATAAGATAATAATTGTGTTCCTTCATAACATTAAATACAGGTTATTTTTCCTTAATAATCTGATTGATATGCTTGGGGTATTGGGATATGTTTTCAATACATGCATTCTTTGTACTCGTTGGCCTCTCTCACTGTCCAAGGATACAGTTATTTATATTTCTTCGTATAGCCTTTAAAAAACGACGTGATTAAAAAATAAAGACAAATTCAAAGTAAATTGTCAATTGTCAATTGCTTTGGTTGCCAATCAACATTTTATCAAAATAATCCAGCTCCTTGTTCTCAGTCAGGAGCGTATTGACACAGAACAGCGGTGCCTTGTACTTGAAAGGCGAATTATTCGATTCAGGGCATTTTTGACGCTTTCATTCGACTTGCTGCTACTACAATTCAGTACCTGTGGTAACCTGCAGACTCTCGACAGAGAAGTGGGAAGTGAGAAAAAAGTCAGTCTGCAAAGCTGGCCATGGCAATCTATTGAGTAGAAAGATATAACTCTGTTTCAGGTGGTGATCCTTTTCCTGGAGTGTACATGAAAGATATGCTCGTCTTATTGAAGAAAGGCTCCCGCATGTCACGTCCTAAATTTATCAGTCCTAAGCTGTAAGTATATATTGATAACGTCACAGGCGTTTTGAGGAATAGCTCACATGACCCTTTACCTTTGGAGAACAAGGGATGAATTCTAAGACAAAAAATATAACCTCCAATCTCTGATTTTGTACAGCTTGCAAAAATATACCATTCATATATTTGTAATGAGGCGACATTATTGCTGTTTCTCTGGTCTTTCGGAGTTAGAACTTCCTTAATGATCGCTTTTTTAATAAAGTTATAAAATATCTGCTGATGTTTCTGTTACAAGTGGCCCTTTTATGGCTGGGCCATCGGTTAAACCTGAACGGCGACCGGAGAACTTGACAGGATGGAGTGTAGGGAGTATGTTGAGCCGTTCACGAAGAACAGGTGAATAACCTCAAACTATTTTAGGGTCCAGGAAAACAAAAGCCCCACCCCTGTCGCCGCCCCTCCCAGCGAGGCCCTCCATATTGCCACCCATAAAGCAAAGATTGTAACGGCCAAACCTGTATGCGAGATCTCCCTGAATCAGGGGCACCCAACAACTAAATATTTCCAAATGCGTTTGAAGTGTCTTAATTGATTTCCCCTATGCTTTAGAAACTTGTTTGGTTACTTTGGAACTGCCTTAGAAACTATTCGGATGTCTTAGAAAATCTTTGGTAGTTTCAAAGTTTAAGGTGGCTTCATCTCGTCCGACTGGTAGCCACCATGATGGGTCCAGTTGAAGGTTAAAGGACACGGAGTAGCCCTACTTTCACTAGAAAATTCTTGGGGGTCGTTTTGAGACCTATTTTAACAACAGTTGTTTTATCTTGGTAATATAATGCGAAAAACACAATTTCCGAACGTTGTAGGTAAGTAGAAAAACTCCGAACATCTAGCTTATTAATGAAACGGTCATCCAGAAATCTTTGGCCTTTATAGACCTTTAAACATTTCTAGGCAATATTGGTTCCTTCGAACAGTTATTTTACAAAGAAAGGTCATTTTTTCCGTATATTTTTTGTGCATTACCACGTGATGTGTCTGTTATTTCAAATGGCGTGTGGCGAACAACTGAAGAGGTCAAATGGCAAAACTAGTTTTGTGAATCGCCGAAACAATTAAGCGTGTTGAAATTGGACATAAGACCTTGGATCTCCCAAAAAGTGGCCCTGGGTTCTTACCAAAAGTGGTCGTTAGAGTTTGTAGTAATACTGCTAATTGTTTTTGAAAGGCAAAATGTATTATCGTATTTCAGTTATTAAGTAGTAATATCCTCGTTTAATACGAAGGTATGATGTCATGATGAAGTGTTGGAAAAGCGACCCATCCCACAGACCAAGTTTTGGATGCCTAAGCGCAGACCTGCGAATGATGATGAAAGAAGAAGAGCAGGTTAGCAGCAGTGTGGAAATAATTTGGGCCACTAGAAATTCCAATTGCCTTTATATGCACCCATGGTTCTCTACTGCGAAACTATGAAATTTGGTTTAGCGAGAATTTTGAAAACTGGCTATCTACTGCAACGTAATTTTTCTTTGCTTATAGCTAGCTCCTTATCCTTCTTTTTTTTCATTTCTCTTGTAGGAATACGTCAACCTGGAAGAATTATTGTATAAAAATGTCTTGCCGATAAACGTTTAGAGGCGACTTGCATACATGGCATGGTTGTCTCTTTACAGACACCTCTATAAACGTGCAGATATCAAGTCTGAAAAAAGATACCAAATTTTATACAATTAACAGAAGTAATATATTCATGGAGCCTTTCTAATGACTTATAATATACTTCGTTGTGTATCACTGTCAAGAAGTCTTGACTGTATTGTCAAATCGTGATTTGTAGACTTTAATTAGAAAAAGTTTATATAACGAGAACCTAAGCTCAATTACCAGCTGCTGTTCGGAAAATGAGCCCGCGCTCCTCACTCAAACAGATGGCTGGACGCGTGGATTTGCTATTGTCGACTAATCAGATGGTTGCCTGCACAAATCGAGCCGGTAGCCATAATATATTTTTCCTGGAGCAGATTTCAAACGGTGCAGCGAAGGCGTTCTTTTATATATATGAGTTTTGAAGCGTTTGAAGCTTAAAAACCTGAAATATTTACAACGAAAGGAGTTAGAGAAACTGGTAGAAGGTGAGGATGTTTTTGTAATTCAAACAACCGGAACTTTATTGTCAATTATTAATTACATAACTTTGTTTAAATTTCTGAAGACAAGGTTCAGAAAAATTTGCTTACAGCATTTTTTTAAAATAAGCTTCATTTATTGACTGTGTTAGTACAGACAAAACAAAAAAAAATAGGATACAAAAAAACAAGGTTAAGTTGTATCCAAAGCAAGAAAAAAGTACACAGCGCCTTTTTTTGTTTATAATAATAACAAGTCCCGTGAATGTTTATTGTACATACAGAAAGACTGCATTTTTTAGAAAGAAAGAGCAAAAAAGGAGAAGGCTTAATTTAAAAAAAAAAAGTAGACAGCGGAATGTTTTGTTTTAACAAGCCCCATGAATGTTTATTGTACATCCAAAAAGACTGCATTTTTTAGAAAGAAAGAACAATAAGGGAGAAGGCTTAATTTAAAAAAAAAAAGTAGACAGCGGAATGTTTTGCTTACAGCATCATTAAAGCCCATATGAACGTTTACCATACGTGCAAATGGTTTGCTACTATCACTAGGGAAAACACGCACAAAAGCCTAATTTAGCATCAATGCACTTCCTGAAATTCTCAGCGTGGCCAGGGGAATATGTACAGGGCATACCCTCAGACCTTGTCCCTCAGTTGTAAGAGCAGCTTGTTTGATTATTAAATTCAGCCAGTTCTAGTAAAGTTTAGGTCTCGGCACCCTCTATAGCAGTTCTCGCCCCACCCTCCTCCCCGCAGCGATGGGGCATACCTCGTTTTCTCTCCTGGTTCACCGACTCGCAAAGCCTCGGGCCGATTCTCTTATATCTTATGCATTTAGGCTCAAATGGATTTGTGTGCGGGTGTTCCGGGTGAGAATATATTACCATCTTTTTACCCAAAGTTTTCGAAATGAAAGTCACCCAATATTTTGATGTTTATCTTTCCATGAAGTTTTCGCTTTTTCGCGTTGTTTAAATAGGCCATTTGCATTAGATGATCACGTGATCAACTTTGTCAAACACGAAGACAGTTCGCTTTTGAATAATTTTGTTAGCACTAGCTGAAAGATTAGGTAACCAGTAAATGTTCAGCCGTATATCTCAAAAGCAGCGATTGCAACAGCCGCCGAAAATGAGAAGGATTTGTATGAGGAAAACAACTCTTACCACCCAATCACACATGAGTGGTTTTCCATACAAATCCTTGTAAATTATGAAATTTTTAAACCGTCGTTAAATCTTTCCCTTACACATTTAATTGCTCAAACTGCCTGTTATGAATTAAAAGGAAATGTGAGCCCCGTAATACTTAGGGGAATATTTCGTCATTTACAAGGATTTCTATGGAAAACCATTCGGGCGTGACTAGGTGGCAAAAGTTGTTTTTCTCATACAAATTCTTCTAATTTTCAGTGGCCGTTGTAATAACTACTTTTGAGATATACTGCTGAAAATTTACAGGTTACTTAATTTGAGCTCTTGCTAACAAATTTTTTTAAAAGCGAACTGTTTTCGTGTGTACCGAATGACTGAATATGAAGAATTTCGAAATTTCAGTTTTGACGGCGAATTCGCGATATTTACGCTCTTGAACGGCCCCAAAAAACCAGCCGACAAAGTTCGTTCGTCTTGGTTTCACGACGAACAAATGCAAGACTCAGTCACAACCATACAGTTAGATAGTATGACACACCCGAGTGTCTTTGCTGCCAACTGGAACAACAGAGCCACGAAGGAAAAAATTATTTCCTATCAGTTCAGGGTTAGTGACGATAAATTCACACATTTCTGACACTTTTGCGGTAGGTTTAACCTTACCGAAAAACATATCAATTGTTACTTTCTTACATTCGTAAAATCCATAAGCACAAACCCTTCAGAGTTTCCGAGATGACTGTAAAGGAAACTAACCTTGAATGCACGGCACTCTTGAAAAGTGCGGTTATTTTCTTAGAAAGTGTGTTTTCAATTAATGTACAAACATAAATTGTATAAATTTTTCTCTGTTTTTTTATCAGTTTGTTATCCTGATGAGTTTACCGTGTTGAAATGATTTATTATCACGTTATTATTCATAATCATTGATATTATTCATACGGCGACGCAAAGAGGCCACACATGTACATAAGAGACAAAGTTTTATATGCAAAAGTGCTTAACCATCCAGGCATTGATGTTAATTCTAGAAACAGGCGCGGATCCATACCGGTTTCCAGCGTTTTAATTTTTAATAATAAAAAAACTTTCCAAGATGCAATCTTGCTCCATATCCAACATACAACATGGAAATTAACCTTGATAAAGAAATAATCCGCCGATTTGCATGGCTTCACCCGAGGACAATGGAATTGGCCAATATCCTGTCTGAATGACTTGGAAACCCAGGAAAGGGGACTTTAGGGAGTGGCACATACCCCGGACCCCCCAAGAAGCTTGCACTCTCGTTTAGGAAATCCGTCAGTATTTACAATGGTAGCAATAAAATTGCTGGTACAGGTGTAGATGACAAAATAACAGCTTGTGTCTCCTGGGTGTTATATGTAAAGTCTTGACTAGAAAAACATTGACTGATGAAACATTTGCTTTCTTGAAAAACGGTTACTGTCAATATTCAAATTTTGTGCTTCGAATAACTTTTATAATATTTAAAAGCTTTTTTGCGAGCTGCTGATTGGCCCATAACTAACTTTCTTTGAATGTAATAATAATTGTTATTTTCGTGTAATCCAGTTGGTCAACTTTGTCTGGGTGGCCCTGGTTACAGTAGTCGCATTGTAAACATGTTTAGTTGGTGAGGATCGGGCATTAGTCGCCAGCGCGACCTGTTTTCCTGTTAAGTGATATTAGTGACTAAGAGCGCATTCTCACTGTAATGGAAAAAATCGTGACGTCAGAGGCAACGACGCGGATTTTTATGTTATGTTTAACATAAGGGTTATCCGTAATTTATTGTTTTACTAGATATCACGTTAGGGAAAAGTGCACCGGCTCAAACTATCAGTCTTGTGTCTTGATTGTTGCGGAAGTAAGCGGTGCTCGCCAAACTTAACATTTTGATGCAGTCGTATTTCCCAACTGCTAGTAGGGCGCACTTCGTTCTGTGCCTTGACTGTTGCGTTATTGAGTAGCGAGCATTCAGCCTTTTTGATTGTTGCAGGAGTGAAAAGCGTGCTTTTAATCTTGTGCCCAGCCGAAATGTTATGTTGGTAACCAAGGCGCTGTCCGTTTTGTCTTGAATGGCATGGAGTCCCGCGTTCTCATTTCAGTGTCTTGGTTGTTGCCGTACTGAATAACGCGCGCGCTAATCTTTTGTACCCCCAAAAATACAATTAACTTCTGGTTGGCAGTTTGTGAATCTTCGAATCAAAATTCTGATGATTCTGATTCTGATTTCTTTTTTTTTTAAATTGTTTCTCCTCCTCCTCCGCATTTCTATTGTTTTCCCTCGAAAAGGTCAAAAGGCCAAAACCACGCCTAAAAGGCGAAACCCAAATGTGATGGCCTGATTTTGACCTCTTTGGCCTTTTTCGAGGGAAAACAAAAGAAATGAGGAGGAGGAGGAGGAGGAGGAGGGAAACAAAAGAAATGAGGCGGTGGTGGTGGTGGAGGAAAAACAATAGAAATGTGGTGATGGTGGTGGTGTAGGGATAAACAATAGAAATGAGGCGGCGGTGGTGGTGGTGGTGGAGGGAAAACAATAGAAATTGTGGTGGTGATGTGGGGTCGACTTAGGGCCGAAGGAGGAAGATGTATTTGTGGATGGAAAAATATATAGAATAAATGGGGAGGTGGAGGTGGAGGAGGGAAATAAAATTGAAAAGGGAGAGGGGTAAATAAAACATTGTGCGCAGCGTAAAAATGCATGGCTTGCCTTCTTTGACTATTTTAATAGAATCTTTAAGATAATCTTTTAGCAATCATTTTAATGAAGGGTCATATAGTTGATTTCTTGTGTCTTAAGAAACGTGTCTGGTTTTTTTGCTAGCAATTATTGGTCGCGTGTTTCAATTGATCCTTGTTAAGTTATTTTAATAACCAGTTAAATTAAAATTGGTTTTTTGTGAGTGTTTTTCTAATATGTTCCCTTAGGGTTTTTACTGCAGAGCTAATTTGTATGCGACGGAGGTCTTGTGAACTTGCATAATTAACTGACTAAGGGTGCGTGAAATGCTGAGACTACAATAGTTTTTCATTTCCTCGAGATAGATAGGAGAAAACGCGGTTCTGTAATAGTCAGACAAAATTGAAATAGAGCGTTTTCAGCTCCATTTTGTGTATATGTGTGTTTGTTTTGTTTATAATTATCCGAGTTTCAGCGCTAAATAAGAAGACATAAACTAAATTGAAATAAAGACTTATCAGCTCCACTTTGTGTATGTGTTTTGTTTATATATCTGAGTTTTAGCGCTAAATAAGATACAGGAAGCCGTTTCTCGCGTTGCTAGGTGATCGCTCCTCTTATTCCTATTTTCCTTTTAATAGACGGTCCGAAAACCGGGCTCAAGTTAATTCACGGGCAAGCTGAGGTAAGCCTACTGTGCCTATTGTAGTGTTCGCTCATTAGTAAACCTATCCACTTCATTATATATGGAGGAAGGCACTTAATTAGTATGGAGGAAGGCGATTTTTCCCTAGGTTATAACAATGGGTGACGTCATAGACTCGAGCATAAGCATATTGATAAAGGGAAAGCATACGGAAGGAAGGGGAAGGCACCAACGGGGATAATTTTTAACATAGTGTACTACTGACATTAAAATTCTAACATGACTCCGATTCTTTTTTACCATTTTTCTCTATTTGGTTTGGTAATTTCTGTGCTCAAGTCTCTTCTGGGAATTGCGAGACAATGGAGTCGTGAGAAATTAGCAATTTTTACCCTAAGCCTCGGAGTAATGAGAGAATTTTGTACATCGAACGTGCTCTGTTGGCTTAGTGTCACCTCACTACCAAAAAGCCGGACTGCCTTGACACTGTTGCTTTGGGCTAATTTTGAAGGACATGTGCTCCGCAGGTTACAAAAATAGCCTCTGCAGAGAGCACGTGATTATAGTTTTGCTGTAAAATGAAGATGACGTGAACCGCGGAATTACAAATTTAAATGAAGATATGATCGTCGTAGTGGTAATTGCAATTTAAGCAATTGCAAATTAACCCCAAAATGCCCTACCAACTGAGCCATGAATCCGTGAGAGGAATGAAACATAGAATGAAGATGATGTAAACTAGGAGGGACAAAAAAAAAATTGTAATCGCGATTTCAACAAGCAAAAGCACAGTTTCACTTACTTGAGCGTTAACCAACAATCCTGATCATTTTAGGAATTTAGCAGGCTGTGTACGAGTGTAATGAGTGAAATCATGACAGGCTTACGTGTAAAGTTACCTAAGCAGCACGTCTGTGGACCATTCGTATGCGTGGCTTGTAATAACAAATATATTGGAAGTAAGCACAATTTGATTTCAATCTTCTCTTTAACCGTAACGAAGGCAGCATTCTGTTTCTAAACTTCCCAACTGGCCCATTATGAAAGTTGTAAGTCAGTCAGACCGTCTGTTCTTGTTGGTCGATTCTTTTGGTCCCGACAGGTACATGTAGCCATACCGAAATTAAACTTTCTTTTGTCTTTAAATTAAGTGTTGGCAATTAAAAACACCTTACGTGGACCTGGTAGCTCCGTTCAACTTCAACGCGGTTGTTTTGTATTTGGATCAGTTCGACGGGGGAAGGGAAAAATGTTTTCACTCTGTGTCACTAAGCGGAGGGTGAAGAGAAAATAAAGTTTTATGACTTCAGGTACATGTACCCTTGGGTTGACACTACTACCCCGTAGGCCATCCAGAATTTCACAATGAAGTGGACCTCACCGACCTGGACCAGTACTTTGGTGTGGCACAGGGCCAGGTCCTTATTCCGCGGGATATAACCCATCCCGTAGCTCTATACCGATGAGAGACAAACTCACCTTTCCATTGTAAGCCGCCTATGTTAACGATATACCGTAAAATTCCGAAAATAAGCCCCGGGGCTTATATTTTTCAAAGGCCCTTTTTGAGGAACTTATTTGTGGAGGGGCTTATATTCGTAGGGGCTTATCTACGGAGGGAAATTTGCGTTTCAGAATCGATTCCGCTAGCCTTATAGTTGGAAGTAAATTTACCGTTTTGGCTTTGTCTTACTTTGCATTTGAGGGCAATTCTCCAAGTACAAGCCCCCGGGGGACTTATATTTGGAGGGGCCATTTAACGGAGGGTTTTTTGCGTTACCGGTTTGGGGGGCTTCTATTTGGAGGGGCTTATTTTCGGAATTTTACGGTATTTAACTATCCCATGGTGGGAAATTGTAGCAGGTACATATGAGCCCTGCAAGGCACATAGTGCAGAACGGAAATCTAGAAGGCTGTGGACTAGGGATACAAGATTCTTCACACCAATGAACTCTGGCACTTGCTCCATTCGCAAGTGCATCTCTCCAAAGATAACGTTGAAACGTGTTGAAAAATACAGGAAGAAGCCAGCTGGAGGGGAACCGAAGACGATAAGGTCGAGTACATTTAGTTATACAACGGGAAGGACGGCTTTGTTTGGATCCCCAAAACATGCAAGTGCAATCCAGGTCTCAGACAAGTGGCCAAGATAATGCTAAACTAAAATGTGGGGCTAGTTTGGTCTATAATTCAACAAGACCCAGGAAAAAGAATTCGTCTACCACGTGGCTTTGCACAAGTCCCTGAACTCAGACAAGCAGGACATCAGATACGTGAGTCCAGTTACGGAAGAGAGGGATGGAGTGCATTACAAACAGCAAGAGGGTGACGCCGGCGTACTGCCAAGCTGGAACATATTTGTTGCCTTCTTTACTAGTCTTTGGGGTCCGATTACGCTTACGCGTAGCCTTGGAATTCTTGGGAGACCCCTGTCTGTATTATGGACTTCAACATTTTTATTCGTCGTCGCGGCAAAGCCGATCCACTCCTCGGCATGTTCTCAGCGAATTAAAGATGAGCTCAACGTGGGAGACTACAGCGTCGAATTCGTATCGCTTGGTCCCAAGAACTACAGGTGCGACCACTGTGCAGCAAAAATTGTTGAAAAGTAAGCGGTTTCAGCCTCATCAAAAAGAGGGCAACCCAGTTAAATTAACAAGCGATGGAAGCAAATCGTCTTGAACGAGGTGTAGATTTCGCCGTTGAAAACACCGCGCAAAATACACCAGGATGTAAAACATCGAGTGCTTTCCATTGTGCCAAAATTTCGGTCCAAACATAAATGGAACGGTTCGGCCCAGGTCGAAATTTTGTGGTCCACCTCCAGAGGTGGTCCTCTTTGACCGGTCGGTCCAGTCCGACCGAAAATTGCCGTTCCCTTTTTTAGCATGTTTTTTTTTTCAGTCCCGGTCCAGCTCTTCACTACACCCAGTAGTCAAAATGGAGGATGGTTCAGACGTAAATGTTTACGAGTGCAGTGCGTGTAAGCTTCAAACGCAAGACCTGAACTTTCTCCCAGTTATGCACAGTTGCACACAAGGCTCAGGTACAGCAGTGCATCTTAATTTGTTTTTTCTTCTGGTTTTCATCAGTTTTTGAAGACAAATATATTACTGGCTTCTCCGTATGTTGACGATGTTTTCTCGCGTTTTTCTCTGAGCAGTACGTGACCCTAGCCCTTACGACAATAACAAACAATCAATTCGGTCGGAGTTTTGGTTTCGACGCGTTCAATTTTCCCTTGGTCGGTCCGAGTGGTTTTTGACCGGTTGGTCCGGTAAAATGGAAAGTACCCATTATCTCTTCACCTTTTCAGAGCGTTTATTAGTATTGGCGACTTGATTTCGTTACATTTTATTGCTCCCTGGGCTTATAGTGTGTTTTGTGGCTCTAGAGAAGATTTTGTTATGCAGGAATTTTTTGTTTCCTGACTCTGCCGAGCGTTTAATACTAACAGGGACTTGTTTCACTATATTTGTTGCTCCATGGAATTGGTAGAACGCCGTGTGGCTCCAGAGAAGATGTTGCTTGGCAATAAGTTCGTTTCCTTTTCATTCTTTACATATTATATACTTTACCTCAACTTTGTTGTCTCAATACATTATTTTTATTGCTGTTTTCGGCGAAATCCAAACCTTTTTTTGTTCTAGCCGTCATTAATTTAATTTGGCTAACTCTGTTCTGCTTCAGGTAGATCTGGTTTCTTTTTAGCAAAACCTTAAAGATTTTTCGAGCTACTTTTTCCATTCTATTCCACGGATTTATTTCGTTTATTTCTGGCTATGGACTCTACTCAGTGAAAGGATCATTCAAGCAAGGTTCTATTCCCAAAATATCAAACTGACAATTGAGAAGATCTATGCACCCACAGAAGATGCAAAAGTGAAAGTGAAAGAGGAATTCTACATGCATGAGACTGAAGGATGTAATAGACAGCAGGAACAAACAGGATAATTATGCTGATAGTCATGAACGCTTACGTGGGAGAAGAAAACAAGGACTATGATCAAACTATGATAAAGAGATGGGCACGCATGGGCTGCGATAAAGGAACAATAATGGAGAAAGGCTGTTCAAATTGTGCGACATTGTACGAACACATTTTCAACCACAGAATATACCTTAGGTAATGTGGGTATCGCCAGGAATCAGGTAGAGTCAGAATTCGCGGAAAGATTCTAGGATATACAGGAGTAACAGGACTGCAGACATCAGAAGTCACCATAATTTTTGAGGAACCGATCAAAGGGAAAGAAAGGAATTAGAGTTAAGCAGGATACGACTAAGCTGAAAAATAGAAACATCTTGAAGACAGAGGAAGAGATCTAAGGTGCTTGGGAATGAAGAGCTAGCAATAGAAGATGAAAAATTAGAGCGTGACTTTCAGGTGATCAAGAAGGCGCACACTAAGGTTGTAGAAACAGTTCTAGGTAGGCCACGTACAAGGAAGAAATCATGGATCAGTGAAGAATCGTGGAACCTTGTAGACCCAAGGAAAAAAATCAATAAAAAGATTTTAGAGCACGATCAGAATGAGTCAAGATGCAAATAAGGACGAAGTCTACGGAGAAGGGCAGATAAGTTAAGGGCATAAAAGAGTGTAAAAGCAGACTAAAGAAAATTGATGAAAAACATCGCAGATTAAGCAGAAGAAGCTGTAAAGAGCCAACAAATAAAGACACTATACGGGGTCAAAAATATGCTGTGTAATAAAAGCTCTGGACAGAGCACTACAGCTCTAGGAAAGAAAGGAGACCTTATCAGACAATGGTGACGATGAACTGAAGCCGAGATGGAAAGACCATTGTAAGGAGGTGATTTATATGAAAGCACAAGCAAACTCAATCACTAATGATTAGGAAGCTGAGGGCCTCGACAAAATAGGCCACTTTTCCCAAGCCTCTGTTTAAAAAGAAGTCAACTGCGAAGCCATTGCTATGAAAACAATTTTTTATTTTCAGATAAGTAAAACTCATTGTCATAAAAATGGTTTTGCACTTAGCCTCATTTTGAAAGTGGGGCTTTTTGGAACTCGGAAATGACCCAGGAGAAGTGAAGACAGCGATTAAACGACTACAGAATGGGAAACTACCAGTAATTGACTCCATCCAGGGTCCGAAATGAACCTTTTTTTATGGGCGCCAACCGGCACCTAAATATGCATTGTCGACCGCCAGATCGCAAATTGTTGTCGCCAAAAATTTTCGTGTACAATAAAAAATTAAAAAGCGTGTTTTGGACATTTTTAGCGTAGTGTCGCGCACGCAGTGAAGCCCCATAGCTATAGAAAATTGGAAACCTATAGACCGAACGTCTACCGTCTGCATAGACTCTCAGGGTAGGGGTAAAAAAAACTCAGCAGGGTAGGGAAGGGAATACCAGACGTGTACCGTGCAATTCGCTTCGGTAGAAAATTGGCCACTTTACTAGTTTAGGGGCAACCAACGGAGTTGCTCGAGTGAAAAATCTAGATTGTGCTCGAACGGCAAAAAACAAATTGGCCGAAAAAATTTCGAAGGCTTTGCTTTTTGCTTGATCACGCTTTTGGTCACGCTCCAGAAACAACGTAGCCTCTCCCCCCATTTAGGAATAAATGTATCTTTCAGATGAAGAAATAGCCGGGGGATCGGGGCCAATCAGAATTGTAACAACCAATGTAACTTTGCTTCACAAAAATTACCTGACATAACTTCTAATCTAGAGCTACGGTTACTTAATGATGTTTTGCGGGTCCGCAAGCTAGAGCAAACAGCAATTAAATACCTCTTATTAACCGAATTTTCGGTCCGTACGGTAAATTACGGACCGAGTTTTTTTCCGTCGATTTATGGCCCAAGCGCGAAGCGCGCGGGTCATAAATCGATGGAAAAAAATGAGGATCCGTAATTTACAGTACGGACCGAAAAAACGAGGCTAATAAGATGTTTATTATATGGCTTCTTCCTGTTTGGGGGACCGGAAACAAGTGCAGGACGCACGATTTGACAGTCATTTGACAGGCGTCAAAAAAGAAAGTTTTTATTGGCGCACGAAAACAATAGCACATAACAAAGGCTTTCCGAGAAAGTAAAAACAAATTCGCCACGTTGAAAAAGTTTATTCGGTGAAACTAAGAGCACTGTAAGTTTCAGCTCTTTAATGTAACGCTGGAGTATTTTTGAAACCGAACACTGTGTCTGTCTAGAAGTCGTTTCCATCTTTCCTCTTTTTGTCCTTGTAAAAAAAAGCACCGCAAAAGGCAAAGAAGCTTTTCAAGGTAAGTTTGTTGTCATTGTCGAAGGATTCGCTCGTTTATTATTTTTGGGAAAACCTCTCTTTCTGCCAGTTCATTCTCGTCTTCAATTGTGTTCTGCGTTAACGTTTTTCAAACACTGACTAGAATTCTCTTCCTCGGTAAGGTTACGATTCAGTTTCTACATTAGCCTCGTTTCATTAAAACAACGGCTAGGTTAAAATTTGGAAAGGCAAGGTCAACCTCCCAGTCCTCAGGGTTTACAGGCATATTTTAAAGTTAATTCGGCCAAAACTAAGAGCACTGTAAGTATTCACTCGTTAATGTGACGCTGGAGTCTTTTGAAAACTGGACATGTGTCTGTGTCTGGCTCGAACTCGCTTCTATGCTCCGTATAATAACTACATTTATTATATGGCTGAGTCTGTTTTCGCCATGCGATTGCTCAATTTGCGGTCCGTAACTTGCTATACGGACCAAAATGTCAAAGAAAATGCTCATTTCGGAGCTCTAAATCTCTTTACCTCGGAAAAAAGGTTGAAATTAAGTTACAAGACGTCTATCAACCTTGAGGACTTAGATTTTGACTTTGTCCTTCAACATTTTAAACTGTGTTTATTTGTGAACGAAGGCGATGAAGAAACTAACTCGTAATCTTATCCAAGAGGATTCTAGTCCGTGTTTGAAAATTTTATCGTAGTACCCAGTTAAGAAGACGAAAATCGACTGGCAGAGATTCGACATGTTTGCCTAAGAGAATATGAGTAATTCCTTCGACAAATATGATAACAAACATGCTAAACCCGATCATCTTGACGAGCTTCTTTGTCATTTGCAGTGTTTTTCCAAAGACCAACGAAAGAAAGGTAGACGCGACTCCGAGCCAGACACAATGTCCAGTTTTAAAAAATATCCAGCCTCATATTGGCGACTGAATACTTACAGTGCTCTTAGTTTTGACCGAATATACTTAAAAATATGTCTGTAAACCCCGAGGACTGGGATGTTGACTTTGCCTTTCCAGATTTTAACCTAGCTTTGTTCGAACGAGAACGAAGCTGATGTAGAAACTGAATCGTAACCTTTCCGTGGAAGAAAATATGGTCCGTGTTTGAAAATTTTCACGCAGATCACGCTTGACGACGAGAATGAACCGGCAGAAATTCGAGAGGTTTTCCCAAAAAAATTAACGAGCTAATCTTCGACGACGACAACAAACTTACTTTGAAAAACTTCTTTGCCTTTTGCAGTGTTTTTTTTTTTTACAAGGACCAACGGAGGAAAGATGGAAACGACTTCGAGAAAGACACAGTGCCCGGTTTCCAAAATACTCTAGCGTTACATTAAAGAGCTAAAACTTACAGCGCTCTTAGTTTTAACCAAAAAAAACTTTTTCAACATGGCGAATTTGTTTTCACTTTCTCGGAAACCTTTTGTTGTGTGCTATTGTTTTCGTGGGCCGATAAAAACTTTCTTTCTTGACGCCTGTCAAATGATTGTCAAATCGCGCGTCCTGCACTTGATTCCGGTTCCCGAAACTGGAAGAAGCTATATAATAAACATCTTATTAGCCTCGTTTTTTCGGGCCGTACTGTAAAATACGGATCCTCGTTTTTTTCCATCGCTTTATGGCCCAAGCGCGACATAAATCGATCGAAAAAAACTCGGTCCGTAATTTACAGTACGGACGGAAAACTCGCCTAATCAGAGGTATATATTATACATGTAACTTCTAACAGAAAATAATAAAGTACTTCGTGATCTACATTTTTGTTTCCTACAAGGTAGAATTTCCATTACAACAACACTTCAAATTTGAGTACAATGACTTCCAGGCGAGGGTGCTACAAAGAGCGGTTATTACAGTGGAACCTCGATTTAACGAACTCTGTATAACGAAGTCCTCGGTACAACAAACGATTTTCTTCAGCCCGGCCAAAATTACATCAAAATGTATGGAACAGAACCTCGATTTAACGAAATCCCCGTTATAATGAACACAATCCACACGCGCAAACGTAAAATATATTTCGATATAACAAACAAACTGTCAGTAGGTGATAAAAAATAAATGTCAAAAAAGACCAACAAGGATAAGTTTTATGTGTACAGTAGTTTTAAGCAGTTTTTTGCATATTCTCGAGTTTCTAGTGCCTTGGCTGTGTATTGCTTGGTACTGAAATGTCATAACAGCAGTTTTTCAGATCAGGAAATGCTGGGTTTTGTAAATTAATTATTAACTACACCTCGATATAACGAACATTATGGTAGTTTTCCCAAAAATTCGTTATAAGGAGGTGTTCGATCAAACGAAACCCAAACACTGCGCTAATAGACGGCAACCTCGGCGCACGGGAATAAGCCTCGTTCACAGTTTGTAAATTGCAATTTGCTTACCCATGAAGCATTTAGGAGTTCTTAAGAACTGGTTTAAACGAGTCTATGGGTTCCAGATCGAACTGGAATTTGAAGGTGTTGGTTTCTGAGGAAAGCGGAAAACCAGATACCCGGAGAAAAACATCTTGGAGCAAAGGCGAGAACCAACAACAAACTCCACCCACAAAATGGCATCCAACCCAGGATCTGAACCCAGGCCACATTGGTGGGAGGCGAGTGTTCCCACCACTGCGCCACTCTCGCTTCAGTTCTAATTGGACGATCACTTATTCTGGCCCTTAAAAAACATCGTTTGCTTCGCTGATTGATTAGAACTCATTACTGTATGGAATTTGCGACATGGCTTTTCAGTGTGTATGCAAAAATGACATTCCTTGCAAAGCGATGACTTGCTAAAGAAGTTAACACAATATTTGCACCTCCATGGTTTCACTTTCAAAGTGAGTACGTTCATGTCGCTTGCAATGAGATGACTGTCTAAAGCTCTTATCACAATACTTGCACTTATGAGGTTTCTCTCCTGTGTGTATAAGTTCATGTTGCTTGCACTTTGTTAAATAGTAAAAGCTTTTTCCACAATACTTGCACTTGTGAGGTTTCACTCCTGTGTGTATAAGTTCATGTTGCTTGCAATTTGTTAAAAAGGTGAAGCTTTTACCACAATACTTGCACTTGTGCGGTTTTATTCCTGTATGGGTAACTTCATGTTGAGCACGGCTTGACGCCCAGATAAAGGTCTTATCACAGTACTTGCACTTGAAAAGATTCAAACCCGTGTGGAGACGTTCATGAACTTTGCAATAAGATGACCGGCTGAAACACTTACCACAAAACCCGCATTGATGAGGTTTCAATTCTGCGTGTTTACCTTCATGCTTTTTGCACTGTATTGAAGTTGTAAAGCGTTCATCACAATAGTTACACTTGTACGGTTTCTCTTCTGTGTGCTTACGTTCATGCCTTTTGCATTGTGTTGAAGTTGTAAAGCACTCATCACAACAGTTACACTTGTACGGCTTCACTCCTGTATGTATACGTTCATGTCGCTTACAATGAGATGACGAGCTGAAGTTCTTATTGCAGTACTTGCACTGGTAGGGGTTAATTCCTGTGTGAGAAATTTCATGTTCCTTGCGTTGGGATGACGTGACAAAGCGTTCCTCACAGTAATTACACTGGTAAGTTTTAACTACTGTGTGTTTACGTTCATGCCTTTTGCACTGTGTTGAAGTTGTAAAGCACTCATCACAATAGTTACACTTATACGGTTTCACTCCCGTGTGTATACGTTCATGTCGCTTACGATGAGATGAAAAGCTAAAGCTCTTGATGCAGTACTTGCACTGGTAAGGTTTAATTCGTGTGTGAGAAAGTTCATGTTCCTCGCACCGCGATGACGTGACAAAGCATTGATCACAGTATTTACACTGATAGGGTTTGACTTCTGTGTGTTTACGTTCATGCCTTTTGCACTGTGTTGAAGTTGTAAAGCACTCATCACAATGGCTACACTTATACGGTTTCACTCCTGTATGTATACGTTCATGTCGCTTGCAATGAGATGAAGAACTTAGGTTCTTATAGCAGTACTTGCACTGGTAAGGTTTAATTCCTGTGTGAGAAATTTCATGTTCCTTGCAATGCGATGACGTGACAAAGCATTCATCACAGTACTTACACTGATAAGGTTTTAATCCTGTGTGTTTACTTTCATGCCTTTTGCACTGTGTTGAAGTTGTAAAGCACTTGTCACAATAGTTACACTTATACGGTTTCACTCCCGTATGTATACGTTCATGTCGCTTGCAATGAGATGAAGAGCTGAAGCCCTTATTACAATACCTGCACTTGTAAGGTTTTGCTTCTCTGTGGGTAGATTCATGAACAGATTGCAATATTTGGACAGATGAGAAAGTTAATGAACCTTGCATTGCTTTTTCCAGGAAAACGTTCTGTCGAAATAATGACAAAAAAAACTTTGAGTTAAAAGGGTATGTATCCCTTCTTCTTGCAGACCTTAGAAAAACCCAAGCTTTATTTGCAGCAGTGCAAACATTTTTGTTAATAGACGCTATGTTCATGGTTTTAAAACTATTATTTTTGGTTGTCTTTTGCTATGGAGAATGTCGAAGAAAATCATTTCAGCCCAACATTTTTCACGTTCTCTTATTGTTGTGGCTGCGTTACCCCAAAAGCTCGCTGAAATCTCCCTATTGGTGTTGTAAAAGCAATTCATGTGAAAGGAAAGATGTACTTTCATAAGTAATGTTATGAGGGTCACAACATGTCTGGCGGGATGCGGGATTGGGCAATTTGAGTGCAGTCGTCCGCCTTTGTGGACAAGGTATGACAGCTACGAGTGTCAAAGAAAGTGAAGCCTGTCAAATTTATGCATTATCACCTTTGTCTGATGTTCGTCTTATTGCGACATTTCTATGTTCGTCGTTTGTCCAGAAGCCTCAAATCACAGAAGATAGAGGTCACATTCATTTTCGAAAAAAAGTCCAGCATTTTTTGTCTTGAAAGGCTTAAACGAGTACTGTTCGGGCTGCTGGTGTTGTTTTAGGATGCTATGCAACCAAGAAAGATTTTCTTAAGCTAGGGTGGCTCCATATTGTTAAACGCAAGAAGCAGCATTTGCAAAATAATGTCAGTCTTCAAGGCACTGTACTTTAAGGATTGGCCCTACTATCTTAGGTTGAACATTCGCAACGCCACAAGGATGCTAAAATCATCTAGTCAAGTTATGTTGTAGGTGCCGTTAGAGGTCAGGTACCTTCCATGCCAGCGCTACCGTCGTTTTCAGTGCGCTACCACACTCTATCAGGAACTCCTCAAATTTCAGTCATTTCAAGAGTCAGTGGACAAACCACCTTAAAACTAAGGCGAAGGTAAGCCTCCATGGGTATATTATTAGTGACGTTTATTATAGCATTTTCCCCAGATTTGAAGTTTTCGTTTTATCATCATTTTGCTGATAATGACAATTTAAAATCGCATGTTCTTTCTCGTGTATTTTTGCGTGCATTTTTTTACAAGAGTGTTTAATGCGTGTTTTTCTTGTGAAATTTGCGTGCAACATGGCGGATTTCCACGCATGAAAACAAGCCTGTAATGCTGCAATGCCCATGGCCTGTACTGTAGGCGAACTATTGGCTAAAAACACCGAAAAAACAGTAAAAAGACAACTCGAAGGACAACATCTGCTATTTGGAGAATATTTGCGGAGCTGAAGGACCCTTTGTCTCCTAAACTTGCCGATTAACGTACACTATCGAAGATGAACTTAACATCAATGGAGGTAAGCATGTTTTACCTTGTTTTTAAACTAGGAATTATTTATCATCTTTAGAATTATGGAGATCTAGGCCGAGGCGGATAACACCCTCCGAGATCTCCATAATTCTTCAGATGATACGAAAGCTGAATTCAATAACTGTTAAATCAATATCATTTCTGGGATTGCTGTCACCTAAATAAAATGCCATTTGTCATGGAGAGAGAAACAACAGAGGTTAAAAATTTTAGGCCGAGATTGCAAAATTCACTGTGCAAGAAAATGACAAAACATAGCTTATTTCATGTTGAAGTAAGTATGGACAGTTCAACTATAATCACCTTGGCAGGGGTACAGGGTAATTAAGCATATATGGCATATCCTATTGTGATACTAGTATAATGGGCATCAAGTAAAGCTGTTGTGTATTTTGAATCAAATCTACTGAACTTGTCCACCAAAAAGCAGAAACTTTGTTATTAAGATGGCTCCGTCATTAAAACAGGAGCATTGAGCTATGACTGACTTTCCGTCATAACTTTTTTGTTTTCAACGCGATGACTGCGAAACTTTGCAAAGAACAACAGATTTCGGTAACAAATAGGAAATATTCCGATTTCATTGATGATAAATCTTTTTTTTTGTGGAAATTTATAGCGCTTAAAAGGACCCCACTGTTCAAAGAAAATCACTTCTAGTAAAGAAAATTGTTGATATTTTTGACTGAAATTTCTGGTATCGGCTTTTATTGATATAATAAATATGCTAGAGAAATTTGGAACAAAGTCGGTCGAAATTCAGCTGCGAAATTATTGTGGAATTTCACTAACAAATTGCTACCTGAGATAGCCAAGACAACAGTTTGAATTTTCGGGACAGGTAATTTCAGCGTTTTTTCTTTTTAAAACACAAGCCAATTGCCAATCGTGCTATTCTTTAAAAAGTACTTTTTGGTTTTAGGGGCGCTATGATTATTGCTCCAAACCTTGCTCTGGAGTCGAATGACTTGTTCCCCGAAAATTTCTAAATATCCCTTTCCAGTTTTGGCTGACACTCCTGCTTCATATATTTTGATATTTTGATTGCAATGCATCTTCAACGGCTTTCACTGCTGTTCATTGCTTCCAGTTCAAGAAAAAGGTATTGGAATTGAACACTACCTTCAATCAAAGCTCACATAGAACTGTCAAACACCATTGTTTATGACTACAAAATGAGCACGGGCAGCAGTTCTGCAAGGAATTCGCACCTCGCCCAGTGGGGACGAACAACAATGAAACCATACCTGCGAACCGATCTTTTTATTGCAGAGCAAAGTATAATAATCAAGAAAACTACTACCCAGCCATTGAAGGAAGGAGTCACGACAATTTTCACAGTTGTATATTTATACCTGGATAGTATTTTTTGTGATCATTTTATTTTGCATTGTCATATAATTCTTTTCACAGGCATGAACATCATAGTCGTTCGTTCCCCCTAGAAAAGGTGCGAGTTCCTCGCGGAACTGCTGCCCGTGCTCATTTTGTAGTCATAAACAAAGGTGCTCGACGATTCTATCTGAACTCTGCTACGAGGTGGTGTACAATCCAAATACCTTTTTCTTGAATTTGAAGCAACCTACCGTAGTAAAAGCTGTTGAGGATGCATTGCAATTCATCAAAATGTACATGTGTGTAGCGTAGCAGGAGTTTCGGTTAAAACTGAGAGGGGATATTTCAAAGATGTCGAGGAACTTGTAAGTCATTCGACTTCAGAGCAAGGTTTGGAGCAATTTACAGTGCTCCTAAAACTAAAAGGTACTTTCTAAAGAATAGCACGATTGGAAATCGGCTTTGCTTTAAGAATTAAAAAACACTGGAATTACTTCTCCCGAACATTCGAAACTGGTGGCTTGTTCTACCTCAGAGCAATTGACCACTCCGGAAAATACCATGACATACGATAATGCTCTTTGTTTGTCACCCCCAAATTTTGCGTAAGCGTTGTCTTCTGTTTCTCTTGGGAGTTGAAATGGCCCCAAGAGAAACTGAAAACAATGCTTATGCAAAATTTTGGGGTGACCAACAAAGAGCATTATCGTATGTTATGGTATTTTCTGGAGTGGTCAATTTCTTTTTGGTATTCAAGAACGATTTCACAGCTAAATTTTGAAGCACTTTCTACTTACGGACTTCTGCTCCAACGATTTTTCTGAAATTTCTCAGGCACATTTATTATATCAATAAAAACCGATACCAGAAATTTCATTAAAAAGTGTCAGTAAAATTTTTTACTAGACGCAATTTTCTTCGAAAAGTGGGGTCCTTTTAAGCACTAATTTCGCAAAAAATATTTTCCATCAATGAAATCGGAATATTTCATATCATTGCCGAATAATATCTGTAATTCTTTGCAAAGTTTCGCTGCCATCCCATTAAAAACGAAAAGGTTATGACGAAAAGTTCGCCATAGCTAAATGCAAACGTATTATTAAATGACGGAACCACCTTGAACCACCAACATAATAATATTGTACAGTCATGAGAGTGAAGACATACATACAGGTTAACTATTTTAAAAAGCAACCCCTTGACATTTTGCTAATTCTCAAATGTAAGTGAAACTTGTGAACTTTTTGTTTGTGGCTTTTTTGGAGTAACGAAACATATTGGTGAATTATAAGCATGTTGTTAATGATGTCCACGAAATAAAAATCAATATGCAAAACACATCTAATTTCCTGGCAATTCTTTTGTGACTCTAATGTCCTGCACAACAAAACAAGGTATTTCTCTTAGTCAAACAATGTCACTTTTAAGTCAATATCTGGTTTTAGTATATACAACTGTACTCAAACAGTGGATAGCGTTTTTCCCACGTTTTGCTCAAACATGGGATATCCAGTGCTATTCACCTTTGAGCGACGTCGAACTCGCATAAGTTATGAGCAAAATGGCTTCCCGGTTTGCTACTATAACAAACAAAGAAATTTTACAAATAATAATAAAAAAATATTCCCAAAAAACATGAAGAAGGAAACAGAATTTGATTTGGAAGTTTTTTTACAGGTAAAGCTTTGGCCGTTTAACCTCATAATTTATTAATGAAACTGGTGAAAAAGTTTTTTTGTTTACAAACGCAAGTTAAGTCTTGTGTTACTTTATTTAGCTGACATGACTTGTTCATAAATAAGCCTAAAACAAGGTTTTTAATGGCTTTTTGTACAGAATTGTCTCAAATACAGGAATGATTCACATCTCCTTTTTTTGTGCCCACAAGAGCTAAAAAATGCGTTGAAAAGCTTGTCAGCAAGACAACGTGACAGGTGTAACTTCAGTCATTTGTGTGAAAAAATTGTAATCATTGGCAGCAAGAAGTGTGTTTAAAAATCATAATTTTTGAGCTCAATCATCTCACTGTTTCAGTATCTACTAAATTCACAGCTTGGAAAACATCCACCACTAGCCACTGCCACTTCGGTGAACAATTGTTATTTATTATACATTGCAATTATTATGTCTTCTCACTGGCTATTAAAGAACCTACGGTTAATTTGGTAATTAGTGAAGCCTACAGATTATTTACATGTAGTTAATATCTACTAGCAGATAACTGACTAATCTGTAGGTTGCGTGAGCAATGGATGATTTCCAACTAGAGCCCAAAGTGCAAGGTTGTGGTTGTAGTTATTATCTTTAAAACAATATATAATAAAACAATTATTGGATTCCGCTTTTGTGACACTGACTTCGGCTCGGCTGATAGCACTCCCCAACCTGAATTATTCCAGATGTCACAAAAACCTTGTCCAGTAACTGTTTAGTATCTGTGGCCACCATACTGCTCAGAGCTTATTCCAGTGGCCTTAAAATTTCTTTGGTTGTCTTTCCAACTGAAATTTGCAGGCAACTTTCTCGACTGCTTACAAAGAGACACTAAAATTTTCTTGTACCACAGTTTCATGGGTGTATTGTGGGTAAGTCTGAGATCATGCCATCCTATCTTTATTATGTTTTCGTGGGAAGGAGCGCCAAATTCTAGACAAGTAAGCGCACAAAGTCACGAAGAGTCACTCAAGTTTTACTTTTATCCTCTATCCTGATTGGTCAACAACAAAACAAAAGGTTTATGTCACAAAAAATGTTTGGCTGCTCAGGTCTGCAGACATTACTTTACGGGTGGAGCGCAGCAATGACCAGAAATACATTCTATGTCTGCATTCGCAGACTACCTAATCATACATTTTCAGTTTGAATTTTATTGTTTTTATTGTTGAATTTTATTTTTTTATTATTTTTGTTTGAATGTAAAACATCCATATGTTAAGATGAGTTATAAGCAAGTATTATTTATCCAAAAAATAAATTTTCTGACGTGAAAACATAACAGAGGGTCCACAATAGGGGTTCTCAAATCCCCCCTTCCTGCCAATATTTTCTTCTTAATCCCGCTATCCTGGCTTTTTTTTTTTTTCGAATCCTGATCCCACCTACATTTTGTCGCGAGTTTCTTGCTTGAATATTGAGAAAGACACTAACCTTCCTGCCCACATGTTGTCGTGAGTTTGTTTCTTGAATATTGCGAAAGACTAACCTTCATGCAATAGGCTTCATGTTGACGGTTCTTAACATCACCATTATATTATCTGTTTAGAATGGTTTTTTTCCCTCCCAAAAAGGAATTGTTCACTTTGATTTTGGACTGGCCTCGATATTCTGATTCCTGCTCTTTTGCAATAATGGTAATGATTATAATGGCTTGTTCACAGTAAATCCATAAACTAGAAATATGGTTCTTCACCTCAGTGGCTAATTTCAATGCTATTGCTCACTTATTTCTTAATTTGCGTTTAAAACTTTACATGCAGATTGTTAGTATTCGGTTTACTTGAGTTCTTACATCCTTGGCAGAGCGAGTGCAGTTGTACTTGTGCAGGAGGCTTTGTTAGCATAAATCAAACTTTCGCGGCACGTTCAAATGTTAGTATTATATGTTAAATGGGCTAAAAGTGATCAAAATTTTTTGACCAAAAATGAACACTGTTTTTATATTTTTAGATGTTCTTCGCTTGAATCTTCATTTGTAGACTTTGCAGAGATTATAAAAAGGTTTAAACTAAAATCAGTTTCAGTTATCAATTTGCAACCTTTTTCATGGACCAACTACTCTGTAATGTGACACTGTAATTTACATCCCTCTTTTGGTGACAGGTCGCTTCTACATGTATTTTGTTTACAGCATTTCATCTCCTACTTTTATTTAGCTCACTGCTTTTTTTCAGCAGCAATCTCTTTTCTCCTTCCTCCAATGTATGTTCGAACGGGCTAAAAAGACTAATTTCTTACTCTCGAAACAAGTGAAACGTTCTGCCATTTTGAAGTCACAATCAAAACAACTCAACCTTGTCCCCAGGTCTACTACTTATGCAAGGAGCGTTTATCGATAGATTTCATCGTATTGATCCCACAAAAACTTACAATTTCAACGCACCAACATTAGACACCTCCGCTTCTCATAAAATCACAGCAAAATGTGGCATTCTCTGTCCAAAGACACTGCTTTTAACAGAGAAACAGCTCCACGCCATACATTTCTTTGTAGCAACTTGCAATGTTTGCCCCCTGGCGATCCCATAATCCTGTGCGCATAACTAAGTCTCGGATTACTGGAAAGTCATTCATTTCGATCAGCCCTCACTACTAAGGGCCCCATACGCGATGGCCTGCTACCAAATACATGACCTTACAGCTGTACTGTATCAGAAGTGGGTGTTCTGAAATTATTATTACAAAAATAGCAGATCCACAAAACAGCTGGCCCTGATAGAATTGAACCACAGACTTTGAAAGAGTGTTCCACAGCAGTAAGAATTGTACCAATACTCACACCAATCTACAAGAGATCTTACGAGTCTGGAGAGAATACCAGAAGCGGATTGGAAAACTGCATGGGTTCCACCTGTTTTTAAAAAAGGGTAAAAAATCTGATGCTGCAAATTACTGGCCAAAATTAATTTTCCTTAACATGCATTGCCTGTAAGGTATTGGAACATGTACTTGTCAGCAAAATAATGAAGCACACCCAAGTGAACAACATCCTAGACAATTTACAATGTGGCTTTAGAGAAAAACGCTCGTGCCCAACTCAATTGTTAGAGCTTATCCGGGTCATTCCACGATCATGGACGTTACATTGAGAACTGGGTGTGTCTATACAGGCCATGGAATGGTTTAGAAGCTATCTGACAGACAGGAATCAGCGGGTGAGGATTGGTTGTGAGGTGTCAGATCCTCGCCAGGTAGCTTATGGTGTACCTCAAGGGTCGATCTTGGGACCAGCCCTTTTTAATATATACATCAACGATCTTCCAGCTGTCCCTAACCTGTGCTCACTAAAGAGTTACGTGGATGATTCCCAGCTCTATCTCTCGTTTCCTGTCCAGGAGACAGCCATGGCTGTGGAACATTTATCCGAAGATTTGCAACGGATTGCCGCCTGGTGTTGCACACACAGCTTGCTGATAAATCCAGATAAGACTAAGTTATTGCTTCTTGGAACCCCGCAGATGTTAGCTCGTGTGCCGGAGGGTTTTGGAGTTACGCTACACGGTAAGGAGATTCTACCGTCTCGTTCTGCAAAAGATTTGGGGGTCATCGTGGACTCGCGCCTTAGTTTTGACGAACATGTGACCGATGTTGTATCTAAGTGTACAGGTAGCCTGTGCCAAATCAATCGTGTGAAACATTTGTTTGATAGGTCTACGCTCATAGCCATCATAAATTCATTAGCGTTCAGCAAGATTTTCTATTGTTCCTCCATGTGGTCTAGTACAACAAAAAAGAACATTGCTAGGCTTCAAAAAGTTCAGAATTTTGCGGCACGGATTGTGACTGGCACAAGAAAGTATGAGCACATCACGCCGATGTAATAAGTTTTCGACAAGAAGGCAGATGCATACTAGAAATACTAGGAATAAAGATAAACTTCATGTACCATCTTTTAGATCAGCAACAGGTCAGCGATCTTTCTCATATAGGGCTGTTCAGCTCTGGAATGACCTTCCAGAAAGTTTAGCAAACATAGAGTCATTTAATGTTTTTAAGAATGCGATTAAAGGACGTGCCCTTGACGAGTTTTTAAGCCATTGACACTCAATAGGTGTAATTATGCATATTTTATATTTTTTAAATAGTATGGTAATGTTTTTTCACTTTCAAATGTTTATATTGAATTTCTATTGTTCATATTAGATTTTATTGTAATTGGTATGTGAAAACCATTTTAATTGGATGTACCAATAAAGTTGATTTGATCTGTCTAATTTGATTTGACATTTGCATGAGTGTAGTTAGAGAAAAATCATTAGAACAGATACATAATAACAAACAACCATTCCCTTTCACTTTGTTTGTGACAGATAGGTGTTAGTTGCATGTGAAGTGAGAAAGTCATCAAATTTACTATTATGCAAATGTTACAACCAAAGAAACCACGTTCTTAAGTGCAAATGTTAAACATTAAATTCCTGTGAATTCTGCAAGCATAACTAAAAACAATTGATATTGTTTTTTAGGTAAATAGTGATACTACAATAACAAAGTGATAAATATTTCTTTTGTGATGTCTGCCTTCTTTGCTTGATGACAAAACACTGTCATGGATGTTACATTCTGGATCATGGATGTTACAGAGGGTAAAAAAGATAAAGAAATCAGTGATGTCAAAAATTTAAATTCCCTGAACCTTCTTTCTTTCCCACAAACATTAGAAACCTGGTGATTAGTTTTGACACAGGCTTTATCTTTCCTTTAAATTTTCACCTTTTTGACGAAAAAACATAAGTCAGCAAGTAAATGTTTGTGACTCATCTTTAAGCTGATCTTCATGCATTTTTTTTGTTCCATGATTTAAAATTTCAAAGAAGCTGCTTGTAGAAAAGGTGTTTTTAAAAGAAAAGCCTGGTTTCAAGCTCTTTCTAAACATTGCAATAAAAAATGGATATGTTTGATACTTGGTCTATTGATTAGAGTATCCTTCAGTTCCACATTATTATCAAATTTTAGAGACTGTGAGCAATTTAGAAGTTTCCACAAAGCTATATTGACGATTTGATATGTTTACTTTAAAAGATGAAGTAATTTACACTTGACATTAATTTTTTGTTGACAATTGTAATTATTAATAATGTTGTCCTTATAATAATTCACTATTGTCTCCAGTAAGATTCTAAGTGCTCTCTTTAACCCCATAATAATATTCAGCAATGCTGAATATACATTATTGTTGTTATATAAAATTTTAGTATTATAACCAGGCTTTTTAGGTAATTATTAGTGAGCTTCCTGCATTAATCATAACTTTAACAAAATTCTTAAATCTTCAGGACACAAAAAGACGCTCTAGAAAACCTGAACACGCAAGAGAACATCAAGAAGGATTCTAACAGGTATTTTGCCGAAGAAGTCTGAAAAATTCTGAACTTTATAAGCCAAATTTAAGGTCTAAACATTTGAGAGAGTGGAGTCCTCGATCGATACGATCCAGGATAAACATGTCAAAAATCCAAGATTGCTAACGTAATTCATCACCCATGATATTAATAGGTAATCAAATGGTATACTCGTGAAATTAGGGAATAATTTCACTTGCGTTTTGTCCAAATCCTAATAATTTCCCGAGCCTTTAAGGCGCGTGAAATTATTCCCTAATTTCACTCATCACCATTTGATTACATATACAAATTTTTTGTGTCCTTTTGGAACTGATTGGTTTTGTTGTCACAGATGTATGTTACTTGGTCAAATAAAAAAGCATCTTTGTTATTTTTTGCATTGGGCTTAGACAACAGCTGTGAGAGAAAATAAAATTTCTTTAAATTTCATGGACGTTACGTAACGTCCATGTCAATAGTTTTGGCAGTTACTGATTTCTCCGAAAAAATGTAAGTTGAAAATACTGTGGTTTTTAATGGAGAGTTACGGTTAAGTTACATTTGGTCTTCATTGAACTCAGTTGTTTGAATTATGGTTAAAAGATTATTGAATTCATTATTACCGGAATACGAGTCTTTTAGTAGTCACTTACTTTGGGTACCCCCCTCAGTATCGAATGGTGGATCTGCACTTACACTAATATATGTCCTGATGATTTTTGAAACTTCAGTCCTTATGCATTTTGGCAATGCACTTAGAATCCCAGAGTAGTTTATTTCAAAAATGGTCATTTTTTTCTTTTCTCATGTGGAATGGACCATCCATGACTTAGCAAGCAACATGCAGGGTGAGGGCCAACCTGATGTACTTATAATGGATTTTGCAAAGGCTTTCGATAAAGTTGGTTATCGTCGCTTAATCCACAGGCAGGGGTTCCAAAAGGCTCAGTATTGGGTCCTTGCCTCTTCCTACTGTACATACAGCCCTATACATGTAAAAGATCTAGCTGAAAGTTTGTCCACCAGAGTTAGACTACTTGCTGATGACACTATATTATACCTGGCTATTCAGTCTATGAACAATTCTGTGAACCTAGAAGATCTACAATGATTATTATTATTTTTATGGAAACCCTTTACAACCCTTACAACTTGGAAGAATCATCTTTATACACAATGTAGATGGAGCCAAGTAATGGAAGAAGATGAAGAAGAAAAAGAAGAAATTTTTCCAAATTTGGTCGACGATAGCTGGTTATGATGAATTATGACTATGATTTTAGCCAATCAGAAATGGAGAAATATTTTGAACGAATGATAATTAACAATTATTCGGCGAAGGCGAAGTTAATATTGTTGAATAATCCCCGAGACGAAGTCGAGGGGATTATTCAACAATGTTAACTGAGCCTGAGGTGAATAATTGTTTTAGTATAATCACACGAAGAGATCTCAACAGAATCAGAAAGGAAACCATTAAAAAACTATTAGTTTGATTGACGGGTGAATTCATGCGTGAACACAAAGCCGTAAACAGTAGATGCGCAAAGATCTTTACAGTATCTTCAAACAAAGCAAATGATAGTTTTAATCTTTTTGTATCGAGTTTTGTAAGCTTTAGCATCAACGGTTTAAAAGAGAATGCCGAAAATTTAAATTACTACCCAATTCTGAGAAGAAAAGTAGAGCTTTATTTGTTTCTGTCAACTCACCGTGAATGAGAAAGTTTTCTTTGTTGCTTCTTGCAAATGCTGTCAACAGCGGTTACAATCAAGGTGAGTGTTGTTTATCTGCAATGTTCTTAGCCTTGTTAACTTGCTGACACATACAATTTTCGAAAATATTTGCCTTCCTCTTTTCTCCATAAATTAACTTCTATTTATAGGCAAAATTGGTGTTGCGAGAAAATCCCGAAATCACAAAACGGTGACAAAGTGACCTCGTTTTCCTCTGTAGTGGTAAACATAGCTTCGAACGTATACAAAAAGTCAGCTACAGTAAACCACTTCACAATAAATCATCCTGTTTAAACACCGTGAAGTCTTTTCTTGCCTTCAAAGTCATCAGCATTTGGATATTCGTGTATTTTCAAAAAGGCTTTACTATGAAACTTTCACAAAACACCAAGTTCACGACAGCGATTTTGTTCTGCTTTATATTCACCGCCTAGCGCGGTGAATATAACGTCATAGTCCAAGATAGCTAACCAATCAGATTGCTTGAATTACCAAGATCACTGAGTATGTATATACTAATAGCTCATATTGAATCAAACGTGAAGGGGTGCAAGAACCTTCGTACTATGCTTTTCTCTCTTTATACTATCACCCATTCCCTATCCACATCAATATCAATTGGCAGTTATCCATTTATCAGTTGGTTTACAGTTATCGATTTTTATCAGTTGAACACGAACTGGGGTATTGCTGGTTTTCACTGTCATGCCATTGAAAATAAAATTAATATCAAAACCATTCAATAGATATGGTCCAGAATCTGGGAAGTGAAAGGATCTAAATGACTGTACTAAGATCCTTACCAAGATTCACGTCAGTGCAATTTTCCATATTCAACATATTCAAAGAATTGATTTACCCTACCTAACATAATAAGGGCTTTGTATGGAGACACCACGTTCAGGTACACAACCGGATAGCCAACCAACAATGCATGGCGGCCTGAAACTATAAAAGAAACATCTGTCTCTGAGTTCTGCTACTAAGGCGTGAATTCGTCTCTCAAGCAACTCATTAACATTAAAGTAATACTTTTTCTAATTACAACGACAGTTCATATGGCAAAATCCCCCCAAACAAGTTACTTTTTTACCTATCATATGATGCCGCGTCACGCAAAAACTGAGAAATTCAAGCGCACTGTACCACAAAACGAAGAACCCTTTTGAAGTGAAAATTTGTCTGAATACTAGCTTTTGGCCGCTCTAATACTTAATGAAAGTACATGTAAAAGCTCAGAAAGATCGATAATTCACTAATTGAACTCTTGATGACGTGATGTGTGAATCAGAATGGTCAAGCCGCTCGGCAGTGAGGATTGAAACGGCTCCGGAGCAACGACAATTGGCCCTGTATTCTGTGGTTAAGCACGGCCCCAACTAATTCATCCTTCCTTTAACAGAACATGTTTATATTGCTTAGTATGACACATTTCGCTAACCTTTTTCCTGCTTAAATGCCACAGCAAATCCTTCATTCACACTACACTTTTGATTCAATCACCAACATCACACTGTGTGCACTGTCACATGGTGGTTGAGTTTATCTGTTTATCTGTAAGAATTTGAGGGAAACCTGGGTACCAGTGACTACACGACCATTGAGGCCATTAGTCGTGTTAAACTTTTTGTGGCTTAACCGTTTGATACATTTTGTACGATCTGATTCGGATCTCCATCGTCTCTTAAGGTAAGAGAAAATGTTTGGTACATGTAGTAATTCCAATGTAGTAGAGAAGGGATCAATGGTAGAGGTACCAAATGAAACGTATCAGGTTCATTCATGTGGAGAGCGCGGTTTTGACAAATTAATGTTGGCCCGTTTCGACGGAGACGGTAGCGGGTAGCCTGCCCAGCTAGGCGTCCAAATCGAGTGGGAACGGAGCAAAGAGAAATTAGCAGGTTTTCTTCTTTCCCCTTTTGGCTTTTTTTCTCTCCGTCCTCCTTTTCGGTCCACTCTCTGCTACAGTGTACGTACATACGATATGTCTGCAACAGGCCGGTTTTCGTTCATGGGGGCCGAGACGTCCGGAATTGAATCAGTTGCATTTGTAGGGCGCTATTTTATGAGGAGCTTATTATGGGTAAAAAGAGGTTGGATAGCACCAAAAAAAGCAAGCCCTAAGGTTAGGACTAAGAAAGAAAACGCGTTAATTACGGTGAGTAAAAACGAAGCACAGCAGCCTTGCATGCTTCCGATTTTAGTCACCGGAAATGTTTTGTTTACACAACGAATATGACAAAAGGTGCGGTTACAAATCGAAGCTACTAAAAGAAGGAATGACCTTAAATGATCTAAAATGGGTAAGATTTTCTTACAGTCTCATACATCTATTATGCATGCAGCAATCTCATACTATTTCACATAAATTGTTTCTAATGTTAAGATTAGCTAACAGCCCTACTTATTATGCACAGCTGTTTCTAACTATGGCTTTGCATGCATAATACATTTCTGAGGCTGTACAGAAATCGTACCTCCTCCATAGTATTTCAAAACATGTTTTCTCTCCAGAGCGCCATTCAAATACCATGTAACCTTAATAAACGTCAGGCTTCTGTGTCAGCCTTCTCCTTATCGGGTGGTATTACAGGTAAAATTTACTGCCTGAAGCAACATTTCGTACCGTCTACAACCGATTGAAGGTTTTACCAAAATCTAACAAGTTGTTTTAAAAAATATGCAAGTTTTCATCTGTGAGGCAATGGGTTATTCCAGAAAAAATCCACACCCCCACGACGGAAGGCATGTTTATTTTTCCTGGGTGTGGGTCGAGCTGTTGAACTGAATGGACGTTAAAAATCGAGCTCTGTGTTTCTTTGGTGAACAAATGGCTTAAATAATTTGTCTTCTGGTCAAGGCACAATGAAAGACAGCGAGGGGAATGATGAAGCGGGTCGCAAACAAAAAAGAACCACAACAGGCTCCCAAACAGACGAAGATTCTTCAAAACGTTTGGTGGAGACGCTTGAAGAGATAAACCACAAGTTGGAAAAGAAAAATGATCACTGAAAGAGAGCCTGGAATTTGCCCACAATTCAATCAAAGACCTAACCAAACGAGTTAAAACAGAGGAGACCGCTCTGTCTAAGTTAACCAAAGACGTCAACGCAATGAGTAAAACTGTCACCTTCGAGCGTGAATGCACAATAAAACTAGAAAGCCACAGTAGAAGGAACAACCTGATCTTGTACAACATTTCAGGAGAGGAAAATGAATCTACCGCTATGACAGAAGATACGCTTTACATCTTCATGGAAGAAAAATTAAAGATAGAAGAAGAAGAAGCCAGCGATATTTGTATTGAGAGAGCACACCGCCTGGGTAAAAGAAAAGATGACAACAAACCGCGCCCTATTATTGCCAAATTTAACTTCCATGAGGATAAGGAACATATACTTTTCATAGCCTATAAATTAGCAGGAACAGGCCTTGGAATCTCGCAAGATTTTCCACAAGAAACCAGAAGGTTTACTTTTCTATGCGTGTGTGCATGATGATGGAAATTAGTCTTTATCGTTTTTATCAGATGGTTTCACTTCTCGGATAATTAGTCTTACCGTATATTTCATATTTTGCCAATAATTATAATACATTAGTTTGTTTCCTGTGTTTCCTCTACAGCCCTCTGCTAAATCACAGAAAGCAGCCGCATTTTAAATGAACTATGCCTTTAAATTATTATCACTGAATGTAAAGGGTATTAGCAATTTCCGTAAAAGAAGAACAATATTTACATGGTGCCGAAAGAGAAATTCATTATGTGCTCATAAATGTCTATGCTCCAAACAAGGACAGAGATATTATTCAATTTATTAAAAACATACTGATCACGTTGCGATCTGAAGACTTTGATAGAGAAGAAAACAGTATTTTTGGAGGTGATTTCAACTGTCCTCTTAATCCTATTATGGACAAACAAGGTGGTGTAATGACACCTCGAGAATTGGTGATATCATACATTAATGACTTTCAGAGCGAACTCGATCTTGTTGATATATAGAGATTCAAACATCCAAACACTAAGAGCTTTACCTGGAGTCAGCAATCGCCAAATATATTTTGCTGTCTTGATTTCTGGTTAATCTCAAATAATTTATATGATTTGGTTTCGAACACTGAAATAATTCCAGCTATTAAAACAGATCACTCAGCTATCTATTTAGAATTTGAAAATAATTATAGATAAGAACGTCAAAGGACCAGGCTTTTGGAAACTGAATTGTTCAGTATTAAATGATGATGATTATGTGGAAGAGATCACAAAAATGATTGTGATGTGGACTGCTGAGTTTGAGAGAGAGATTTCTGGTCATTGTAGTACTTAAGACTGGACAAAATATAATGTAAGAGCCTACTCAACAAATTATTCTAAAAAGAAAGCCAAGGTACGTAATGAGCAAGAAATAGAACTCCAGAAAGATCTTGACAATGCCAAGGTTTCCTTTGAAACTAATCCTACTGACTCAAATGGTAGTCTTTTAAATACAACTATTTAAAGAGAAATTAGAAATGTTCTATTAAGAAAAAGTCAAGGGTGTCATTATTTGAGCACAGGCTTGATGGCACGAACACAGTGAAACAGGAAGTATTTCCTTAATTTAGAAAAAAGAAACCATGTTGAAAAACATATTCGCAAATTTGCTATAAGTGGAGTTATAACAAAAAAGCCATTTAGCTCTTAACAAAATGAATTTACTTTATGATGACATTTTGAAGCTTAATTAAAAACCAGTAAATGCAAAACGTACGTCTATTTTGACCAGCACTTCCATAGCTTGTTTTGAAGTGCTTTTTCTGTTCCACTTACAATGTATAAGGCCATTTGGCTGTACATATGGATCTGCCCCTCTGTTTATAAGCTCTCCTAAAACCCCCATTGATGATGTAGATTGTATAAGCCCAGGGCTTATAAGCGGCAATTTATGGTATTGGCTAGCCGTTCAGAGATTTCAAGTTTGAAGTTTTCAAGTTTTACAGCTGTATTTTTTGGCTGTGAAAGAAAACTCCTTTGGTTTTCAGCACAATGTATTTTTTCCTATGTGCCACATTCCAGTATTTGTGTTTATTTAAAAAAAAAAAAACAGACTACTGGTGAAATGGTTTTCTAACTAGACCTACCGGTAGTATTTTGGCAGTTTTTGTTGTGTACATGTAGTGCACACTTAAATCTTTGATGAAAAACAACAAGTTAGTGTAAACCATGGGTACTAATTAAGTGTAAACCCAAGAAGTTGGACTGAGGAAAATGTCCAAAATAAAAAAAAAAGGTCACATCCCAAAATCAGGAAAAATTCTGGCTGAAAAATATCATTTAATGTTATAGTTTCCAAAAAAAGCAGGAATTTATTTCTTTTTTACATCACTGAATTTTACTTTTCTCGTAACTGGTTGCAAGCATTGTATTTTTACAACTGCATAAGAAGGTAGTGTCAGTGAGTTTCCTGTTGGCAGAGGCCTCTTTTCCCTGGTTTTCCTGAGTGGGACCTTTTCCTTCTGCCCACAAAGTACCCAGAAAAAGAGGCTTTACTACCGTGGAACTTACAGGGTGACAACTATAACCAGGGGTACCTGGCCAAATTGACTGATCAGATAACAGGAAAATAATAGCACCATACATTTCAAGCAAGCTACATGTAGTTGTCAATCACAATTACCAGAAAACGAAAATAAGCAACACAGATTGAAATAAACTAATTACATGTACATCCAATCCTATGGATGTGACCTTTTGAAAGAAAGCATGTGTTTCCTGAGAGGTTAGAGTGACTGAAGGAGGCTAAAAACGTAGTGGTGGTTTTGACTTGAGGTTGCATTTAATATTGCAAAGTACTGCAAAATATTGATATAACAAACCTGTTTACAATGAAGTCCCTAGCACATTGAACTATTTTTTGACCCCAGTAATAGAAAAATGTATGGAAAAGAACCTTGATGTAACGAAACCTCATTATGGGGAACATACATGTATTTTGCCAGTCCCTTGCCCCTTCGTTATATCAAGGTTCGAGGTTCCATTGTATGACAATGTTAGCGAGTAAATTGCTGGTACACAGTAGATGACAAAATAACACCTTGTATCAAACAAATATGTCTCTTGGGTGTTATATGTACAATATGTAAAGTTTTGGATAGATATTAAATAAATCATAATTTATATCAACTGCGGAAATGAAATGAAGATGAAGAAATGATCGTGGTAGTGAACGCATAAAGGAGTTTGTTGTCAATATTCAAATTTTTTGCTTCAAGTACATGTAACTTAATATTTTTGCTTTGTCTAAGTGGCCACAGTTACGGCAATTGCACACAAAGCCGAAAGGTAAATTAGGTTTGCATGTATTTTATATATCCAACTATTTATACTACATTGTGTTATCATAGAAGAAGACTGCATGTACTACCATAAGCATGAAACTGTCTCTGTAAAAGGTTGTGCCTGGCTCTTCATGTACATGTATAAGTATGAAGTCCATTTTTGTGAAAATTTGTTCCTCCAACATGCAAACATCGTTAAAAATGGTGATGAGTAGAAAATTAATTCGACTACTGTAGTAATTTCCTGCTACTGTACTTTATTGCTTTCAAGTGATAATTAGATTTGATACAATGTTTACTGATGCAAATCAAATTCAAGTGCTCATAAATCATGGCTCTGAAACTGTTGGCATTTTATCTAATTTTTCCATATATATATGGGGGTGGAGAGTCTGAAAAGGAGGGAGGTCAGGAGTGTTACAGAGTTGACAAAAGCACCAAACTTTGCACAGCAATAGCTTATTGCAGTGCCATGAATATTAGAGGGGGTGCCCAATGCAAATAATTATGCCACTGAAGCGTGCCAAACAGGATTTAATTATTGTAAATGTCACCTGCTGGTGTCCCTGTGGTGTTTTGATTGTAAATTGTTATTTAATACCTTAAATCACTCAGAATACTCTTCTCATGTTGTAAACAACAATTTCACTTGAACATCTGGCATTCCCATCCATTATTAGCTTATGATTGTATAATTAAGTTGATTATTACTGTGCCCTTAAAGCAAGTCCACAGTCTGCCAACATTTTCATGAGTCATTTCTAAGATGGCCTTGTCTTTGCTTCATAACCTGCAAGTACTCAGCTTCTGGGGTCTCTTCTCCTTTTCTAATATAATGTATTTCAATTAGAGGAGGCCTTATTGTGTGGCTTAAGCCTTATTTATCAAGTATTACTTGTCATTACTTGTCACTTTAAGCTAAAGAAAGCGTATGGCATAGCAATTCACACACAAAATTTTAGAAAAAAAGAACTTGCCAGAGAGTCTGTTGTATCACATATTATCAGGGATTTATGACAGTTGTTCATGAAGAGCAAATAACGAAATGACAGAACCTAAAATAGCTCTTTCCTAAGGAGGTAATTAATTTTTCAGCTATATATAGGCCTGGATGCCTTTCAGTCTCTCTTTATCTGCTGTACACACATGCATGTTTGACAGAGAAGAAAGCATCGTGGCACAAGTCATATCATTTACAATTCCCGCAGTTTGTCTAGGCTTTACAAAGCAAAAACATAATTATAATCCATATAATCTCTTAAAAAATTGGTCACGTTCACATGATAGGTGGGCTGACCCTTCAAGGTGTGTAGCCCGGTCTGCCACACTGGGTAACCCTCTCAGCCGAGGTCAAATTTTGCCATGTCAGGTGAGGTAACCCAGGCTAGTCGGGGTCGGATTCGTGAGCAACAAGTGAGCGTAGACGTGGTTTGCCAGCATTTTTCTTGTTTACGTGCTTAGCGACAATTCAATAATCTTGAGAAAGTGCACCCCAGGATGGCGGGGTTTTAAGATTGCATGTAAAGGAGGGTTATTTTTTCACCCCACCTAAGCAGGTTGTTAAGGTGACTCGACCCAGTTTTTTTGGGGGAGTACCCTCCTACTTTGAAGCTCTCTGGTATACCCACCTTTACTTTTATCGTAAGTCTAACACATAGAATGGATAACATATAGATCAATCTACAATATAACATAAAATTTTTGGCGATCGGAGTAAATGTCACGTGGTTATAATGCCACGCCCCTTTGAGGTCTGAGTCGAAAATCTGCTGTTGTAGGCATTTTTTCGTGAAAATCTCTCGGCTACACATAGTGCGCATTAGTGCCTTGCGCTGAACAGAGTTTCACCAAAATCGCAAAGACCCAATTCGAGAAATTCAGCGGTTTCCAAATTTAGGTCATAATTTATGCGAAAATGATAAGCAAACTTTACACGGATTATATCTAATAAACTATGAGATTCATCTCTTTATTTTGAGCATCCTTATAACAGATGGGTCCTTGCAGGTCAACAAAACGCTTTAGGGCCTTGTAAATGCGCGCGATTTCGAGCAAAGCAAACATATAGAAATTATAGTTTTCGCTATTTGTTGACGTTTGTCAGCGTTTAAGAGTCTTTCTCACGAAAAAAGCATTTTCTTAAAAATTCGTAGTTTTTTTTCCTTCAAATTTTTTCAGGGCCACAATTGATTAACTAACTACCCGGACTCTGAATTTCATGGTCATTGAAAAACTGTGACATTATCTTCTATAAGCCCAAACTTGAGTAAACATTGAAGATTTTTAGCGTTTTGGCTGAGTTTGTGCTTTGGGAGTTGTCTATTGTTTCTAGTCTGTCATTATACAGCATTCTTGTTCAGCACGCGTGTAATGACCGCGCTTGGCTGACTTCCGAATGCTCACCGAGATATGATCAGTTTGGTACAGTGAGACAGGCCATGGCTTGATACATACAGGTTTAACTCACAATTTTTAATCAATTCTCGTGCTTCTTGTGCCTTTGCAAAAAAATCAAGAAGTGCTACACACTAAATCTACTTACTATTAAAAAAATATCATTTTTTCATATGTTTAATGCAAGGCAATAATCAAACCAACTCGTGACGGGAATATCTCGGTGAACATTCGGAAGTCAGCCAAGCGTGGTCATTGCACGCGTGCTGAACAAGAATGCTGTATAATGACAGACTAGAAACAATAGACAACTCCCAAAGCACAAACTCAGCCAAAACGCTAAAAATCTTCAATGTTTACTCAAGTTTGGGCTTATAGAAGATAATGTCACAGTTTTTCAATGACCATGAAATTCAGAGTCCGGGTTGTTAGTTAATCAATTGTGGCCCTGAAAAAATTTGAAGGAAAAAAAACTACGAATTTTTAAGAAAATGCTTTTTTCGTGAGAAGGACTCTTAAACGCTGACAAACGTCAACAAATAGCGAAAACTATAATTTCTATATGTTTGCTTTGCTCGAAATCGCGCGCATTTACAAGGCCCTAAAGCGTTTTGCTGACTTGCAAGGACCCATCTGTTATAACGATGCCCAAAATAAAGAGATGAATCTCTTAGTTTATTAGATGTAATCCGTGTAAAGTTTGCTTATCATTTTCGCATAAATTATGACCTAAATTTGGAAACCGCTGAATTTCTCGAATTGGGTCTTTGCGATTTTGGTGAAACTCTGTTCAGCGCAAGGCACTAATGCGCACTATGTGTAGCCGAGAGATTTTCAAGAAAAAATGCCGGCAACAGCAGATTTTCGACTCAGACCTCAAAGGGGTGTGGCATTATAACGACGTGACATTTACTCCGATCGCCAAAAATTTTATGTTATATTGTAGATTGATCTATATGTTATCCATTCTATGTGTTAGACTTACGATAAAAGTAAAGGTGGGGATACCACAGAGCTTCAAAGTAGGATGGTACCCCCCCAAAAAAACTGGGTCGAGTCACCTTAACAGGCCCTAAGTCTCAAGAACCGTGAAACTGGTAATAAACAGTATACTTAACCCGGGACTAGCTGTGATACTACTTCCATATGTCTTTAAAAACGTCAGCATAGCAGCCAAAGGAGCCATTCATCGGTGTAACACGAATATTAGATTGCGGTTGTTTCATGCGTCTCGTTTTGTGACTTTTTTTGTGTTCGTTTTTGTCACCATCTCTAAATTTCAATCATGTTCAAAACACCCCTTCTAAAAATAATTTCGTAAAGCTCTTTAGAATGATATTCAGCAATAAAAACAAGGTGTGACCTGGTGTGGTAACATAGGCATAAGTGAATGCAAAGTTTTGCGGTATGTAATCTGTCAGAAATCTGTTTGAGTGGTCAAAGTTGGGGCTGGTGGGCTTCTTTATCATGACCACTCCATTATTATAAGGGACCAGGCCATAATTATTGTTGACCCTTGCTTTTTTTGGTATTTTCTGTAACTTTCCACAGCATTATTTTGTGAAAAAATGGTAACTGAATTGCTTTTGAGGAATTCATGATCGTAAGATTTCGTGAGGCCATCCCAATAAAATGTTTCAGTTTCCCATCGCCCTCCCTCTCGTGAAGGTGGGTAGGTCGGTCGGGCAAAAGAAAAAATGAATGAACACATGATTGCATATTAAATCTCATGTTTAGTCTGCAAGATATAATCAGATGGTAAAAGATGTATATTAACAGGACTATCAAATGTCTAAAAAGGCTACAAAAACGAAGTATCGATGATAATTTAAGACAATTGATGTTAATAAGACAAGATCGTGTGCTTGTAAATTAAAGTACTTGCCTCTTTACCAGTGATTCTGGAATTTTTTTTTTTTACTTTTCCAAAAAAATGGGTCGGTCGGGCGATGGGAAACGAAGCATAAAATTGGGATGGCCTAACCACGGGGTATTTGCCTAATTGCAGCAAACAAATTACATTCATTTTCATAAATGATGTATCATTGGTTGGCTAAAAGAGGCGTTGTTCCTGTAACTTTCAGCTCTTCTGAAGTTAGTTTTTTTGTAAATTGTAATGCACGCGACGACCTTCCTTTCTTTTGAAAGATCTTATAGACCTACCATTAACACTCTGGTACAAGGGCTCTGAAGTGCATGAGCTCCTTGCAGGTGTCTAGGCATGCAGGGAACTCATACACTTCTTTTTAAATGCAAATGTGTAAAAAATAAAGAGTGTTAAAAATTCCCTTAGAGGCATGTGACAGTGACTGACGTTTCGACAACCTGTGTGGTAGTCATCTTCAGAGTCAAAGTGAGTTGTATCACGTCAGTTGATGGTATTATACTCTGGTTATTGATCTGATTGGTCAATTATGTCGCGATGTTATTGGTCGTCTGTCAGTTAAGCCGTGATGTTATTGGCTATGAAGACTCGTAATCAGTGATTGGTGCGTTTCGATCCGTCTATTGTCACAGTTAAACAGTCGTCTATTGTTAGTCAAATTGTCAGTTCTCCAGTTGTTCTCTCGTAGTTAGTTTTGCTTGATCTCGTCAATAAGTTGTTTGTACGGCGCTGGTAACTGTTGGCTACGATTCGTATTTGTATCTAGCGTTGAGGCCGTTCTGTCTCGCCAACACGAGCTGTCAGAATCCAGCAAGGATAACATCACAAGTAGAGTGACCTCTACTCTACAATCAGCCTCATTACCGAACAGTAACTTGACTCCTGACGAACAGAAAGCACTTAAACGACTGAAAGCAGACGAGAACATAATCATTCTACCCGCAGAAAAGGGACGGGTGACTGTTGTTATGGACAAGACAGACTACAACGACAAAATGGACTCGCTTGCTAACGACATCTGCTGTGTAAATCGAACCGAAACTGTGCATGGAACCTTGCGTTTATTTCCTGTATTTGTCTCACCTATTGTATTGAATATGGGTGAAAATCTTCATTATGAATCGGTGGTATATTTCAGAGCCACAAAACGGGCAAGAAAACTATTGACCGACAATATACAGAATGGGGGCAGCTGTAGTGTCAACTATTACTAGTGTTATTGTATGACATCTTTGTAAGCTGGCTTTGTGATCTGTTTAAATTGATATGTAAAGATATTATCACTGGCAAGTCTTAGCAGCGACACTGATAGCCGCACAGTGAACATGGCCACACTTACCGTGTAGAGACTGGGCACAAGTCAGTATTATGTGCATGTAAAACTATTTTGAATAGTGTAACAACAACTAAACATTACCAAATTAAAAACTCAAAAAATTGAAACAAATGTTTTTTAGCCAAATCAAACCAGAAGAGTACTCACCATGGGGAACCCAATCTGCTAACATAGGTGAAAGTTCACCCCGCTTTTTATCTGTAATTAGGACCATTTGTAACGGGCACCCCCTTCAGTATTAATCGGCAGGTGCTAAGGAAGCTCTGTGCCAAATTTGACACCTTTGTCACGTCTGTAACGATCCGGCCTATATTTTGCACTAAGAGACCTGACTTCTAATTTCTTGAACGGAAAATGTTACTCTTAATTTTTTTTTTGGCAAGGAGGTATTTTTAGTCTGCTCTCTCCATATCAAGGTCATTTGACAGCTTGCAGTATATTTCCTGGGTGGTTATCATGAGTGCAATATAATTGTCATGCATAACAATTGTCCACTAACCAGTTTATAGCTTTTCATTTGCTTGCAGGCTCAGGGTCTTTGAATTTTTATGGCAGTTGTATTCATTTCTTTTTCTTTCCGATGTTGTAAAGGACAGTGTCAGACTTTTAAAATGGTAAATTGAGGTCCTTTCAAGCCACCAAACAATCAAGTTCCCGAATATCCATTGACACTTCAAACTTTTTACGTTTAAACGTGATATGGTGGGGTACAAACTTGCTGCCCCCCGCCATCACCATACAACGTCTGTAAAATTCGGCACATTTATGGAGCTATATTTTCTTGACTAATTTTAAGGCGCTCTTTTCAGACATATTGACGGATTTTTGCTAACTGGTCCCAGTCACCGAGGAAGGGTCCATTATTAGGAGGAAACCAAGGCAGTTCCTTTGATGAGAATTACGTTTCTTAAGAATTTGCGGTACAAAAGTTGATGAATATTTTGCATAAACCACTTTACAATAACTTTTTTCTGCCTTAAACCCGTTGAAGCACCATTTACACAAGCGAGATTTTCGTAAAAAAGGTTGTTATTGCTGTTGTTTTAGGTTAACACTGGATTATGCTTCACAGTAAATGTAATCTCAGGCTGCTCAGATGTTAGGAAAGTGATTTGCAAATTTAAAAAATACAGGCTGTAGCTTTACCAGTTTTATTTGTTCCATAGGCTAGATGACATTTCCAATACGTATACTCAACACTGTAGGTAGTGGTGATTATTTTAACCACTCATTTTTATCCAATGCTTATCATTTTCATCTGCAGGAACAGGCGAATCAAAGTGAGCAGTAATAAGAGAAGCAGCAGCATGTCCAGTGATGAGGTGCAACCACATGTCTGCAAGTATTGTGATAAGTGCTTTAGCTCATTATCACTTTGTAAAGAACATGAAGTTATTCACGAAACAAAACCTTACAAGTGTCAGTACTGTGATAAGCGCTTTAACAGCTCCTCAAACTGTAAGACACATGAATATATACACACAGGAGTGAAACCTCATAAGTGCAAGTATTGTGAGAAGAGTTTTAGCTGGGCGTCAAATTGCAAGCAACATGAACGTACACATACGGGAGTAAAACCTTATAAGTGTAGGTATTGTGACCGGTGCTTCACCCAGTCATCAAGTTGCAGACGACACGAAATTAGACACCATGAGTGAAGCTTTATCAGTGCAAGCAGAAAGCGACGTGAACTTACTCAACCAGGATTAAGAACTAGTACTGACAGCACAATGTGATAAATGCTTTAGGCAGTCATCACAGTTGCAAGAACATGAACTGAGGTATACATTAACACAGGATTTATTCGTCATCATACTGAGATACGTGGTTTTATGTTTTGTCAACTTACAAGCATGGGCTTAAGGTCACATTCGCAAATGGGGAGGGGGGTGGGGATTAACTTCTTAAACAATGCACCAATGCGTGTGGTGTAATCGGGTCATAAATGCATAATGCACAAGGTCTGAAAAGCAAAAACATGATAAATTTTTGTAAAAATCGCGTTATTTTAAGTATCACAAATGGGTTAAGAGATCTCAAAACCAGTTGGACCGCGAGTTGATAACATTTGATTGATTGACTCCACACACCTTGATTTAGCACGTGCGCGTTTATCCTGACTTTTGGGAACAACATCATTGTTTCGTTTATCTCCCCTTCTTTCAGTTTTATCCCAAGTGCTGTTATTGCCCGAAATGTTTATATCCCCCTCCTCCCCAGGCTGTACGCCTATGCTTGCAAGCATCGTGAACTTACGCATGAGAATGTTTAAACACTTCAATAAAAGTTAAATTAGTATCTAAATGATTATTTTGTGTATAACAAATAGTTCCCTTATCGAGGTGTTATTATTTGGGCGGAGTGCTAAATAAAGGTTTCGGGTTCACCGTATTGGCTTCAAAGTTGCATTTTTGGCACTTTATTGGGGATGCAAAACCAGGCCTAGCCTGCGAACGCGGCGGTATTTGCGGCTGTCTTTTCTCGCTGCCGGAAGACTGAAAAACGTCTTGGTTCGCAGGTTAGAACAGAGCGCTCTGATCGTGTTGTTGATCAGCGGTAAGAAACAGAGAGAGTTTTTGAGATTGTTCCACCCTACGGCCAGGATCAGACTCAGAAGCGCCGAACATTTCAAAGCAACTCAAGTAGAAATGAGGTTAAATGAAATTTAACCCAGTTAAGAACATGGAGTGCCTTCACTTGTCGTTCAGCTGTCAGGGCCGTGGCTCGAACACGTTCAGCCTTGCTTGCATCAGCTCTATGTGCTTAAAACAACGCTTTCCTGGCGGCCACTCCCTTCGTTTAGCCTTTTGATCATTCATGATCATTTACCGTCGGATTCTTGCCGTTCTGCTGTCGGTCAAGTTTTCTCTTCCTTCGTTGTGTTGGCTTACGCTTGGCTTCTGTTCGATCCCTGCTTCCTCGTAATTTTGGCCGACAATCTTGCCGGCACGCTCGACTTGGCGATGACCGTGGCTTTTGTGTGCGTGTTTCTTCTACTATTATACTCCGTGGTTCGAATCACCTACAACAGCTTGGCGGCATTTCTTTTTGCGAGACGAACAGACTGTGGTTTTGCATTCACACCCACTGCTGGTACTCAACTCTCGGTGGGGCCGCGCTGTGATTTCGACTTACACCTTTACATGTCTTTTCTCCAGCCGGTCGTCACTCGGCGGTCGCATGGTTTGGGACTCGGCAATCGCATTAGCGTCGCTTGGTTTCTGTGTGATAGTTCCATCTGGTTTCGTCGATTCACCTAGTCTACTTCGGGGCAAGCGTTGTTGGCTTTTAGTGGCGTTTGCGAGACGTACCGACTGTTGTTTTGCATTCACACCCACTGCTGGTTCTCAGCTTTCGGTTGGGCCGCGCTATGATTTCGACTTAAACGTTAACATGTTTTATCTCCATCTGGCCGTCGCAACCTTTACTCGGTGGTTGCATGCGTGGTTGGGAACTCTCCGCAATCGCGTTAGCGTCGCTTAGTTTTTGTGTGATCGTTTCATCTGGTTTCGTCGATTCACCGAGCTTACGTCAGGACAAGCGTTGTTGGTTTTTAACGGCTATTTGGAGCTCCACACGCGCGCGAAGTGCGCTCGAGCTGAACCCTATAGAGTGTTTTCACTTGACGTCACGGCGGCCATATTGGTGTCCCAAAACAATGAAACGGTGGCCATGTTGGAGTCCCAAACCAATCCTCTGGGAGTTGAACTCTTTTCTTATGCAAACGCTCTCTTTTGTTCCAATAAATTTGCATATATGCTGGCCACGTGAGTGAAAGCACTCTATTGCTAAGAAAATTTTTTGGTAATCTATCCATCCGAAAAATTTTGGTTGTGACATCAGCGTACGCCCGGCGACCTTTTGTACATGCACTACATGTCAACCGATGTCAAATGTCACACTTAAATACTAGCTAGGAGTCGGTCTGCGGCATATAATATCTGTGTTTAACTTGGTATTGGGACATGCAGACAGGGCAGAATAACGTACTACGCATGTCCGTGACATCACTTGTTTACCAAGCATAGCCGGTGCTCCAAGCACTCCTGCGAAGTAAAATTCATGCATCTGAGCCGACCATCTTTGACCATCTGTTAAACTCGTATTTGCGAATGCCAACGAAGGAGAAATTCTACGATTACGTTAGAAATGCAACTCAAGTCGTAAACCAGGGATCAAGGAAAATGCTTTTGACCGTCCCGGCCAGGTCCTTCATTGTTTTGATCGTTGAAGAAGTTTGCAGAAAGATGTCTGAGAAATTAATGTGCTGGAGTTTGGGCGACTTTTCTTCGATGGTACGTAAACGATTTACTTAAATATTACTTTATTGTGGTAAAGGAGGAGCAAATCTTTGGAATGTAGCCGAGCGATAACAGTTTTTGACCGTTTCTTGGTGGTAAGAAAGCCGGCTTTGAGCGCGATGATACCATCAGACACAAGAAGTCTTGAAAGTCATAAACTTAGTTACAAATCTTAGTGCGATCAAAGAAGCTTTTTCGTACATATAGCTTTAACCGGCTTAGAGGTGCTGGTCGAGCTGTAGAATCAGTATTTATTCGGTTAAGTTTGTTTAAAATTTAACTTGCACCTTTAAGCTTATTAATGAATAAACTTTTAAAGTTTAAAGCTGGTGAAGTTTTGAGAAACAATCACAAGTTGGTTCTACTCTGTGTGAGTTTTTCGTATTAACTATAAGTTTTCCACTTATAACAGGTTTGAATGAAGCAGAAGAATCAAGAAATGAAGATCTAGACTTCAAGAAAAATAAAATGGCAGTTTATAAAGAGTCAGATTGTGCCTCTCCCTGCAACGAGGCTTTGAGGGAATTTCAAGTCATTGATATTTTTTACCAGCAGGCATCGACTGGATTACTTACCCATTTACCCCTGTTTCAACATTAATTTTGCCTGTTGTCATATAGTAGTACAAAAATTTATAATGGCCCTTTTGTGAGCTGAGCTAAGAATGAGTCACAAAGGGAAACAAGTTTGGAAGAAAGAAGAGAATTCGAAACCTCAGTGATTGTTTTGTGTTCTTACAGTTCTTATAGTGAAACCTAGCAAGACGTAACAAGGGAAATAACTAAAAGGCGATCATTCAAGGAAAAATAAAGATAAATATCAAAATGTAACATAAATGCTGACACTGATATGAGATGTCCGGACGATTTCTTAGAACTGATAACATGTTGATAGTCTGTCTTTCATTTCTGTTTACGCTTGAACATGTATACATTCGAATGAAAAAACCTTGTTCTCCGCTTCGTCCTTACATCTTTTTTTGTTCATAGAAAAAAGTAGAAAAAAATTACAAAAGGAGAAACGAGAATTTAATAAATTTTGAAATAATCTACTTTTACTTTAAACGGGAACCTTAAATATTCAGAATCCACCTTAAAAGTCGCCAAAAAATAAGGATGTTTAGAAAATCCTTTTGCAAACAATACTATTATAGCACGGGGACGCTTCGTTCCTGTGTCTTCGTTTGTTCATAGAAAATAGTGGAAGAAAAATAACAAAAGTGGAAATGAGAATTAAATTAAGTATGAAATAATCTACCTTAAGTTTAAATGGAAGCCTTAAATATCCGGAAACCACCTTAAAAATCGGGAAAATGTGAGGATGTTTTGAAAATCCTTTTGCAAACGGTACTATTACTGCGGGGACGCTTCGTTCGTGTGTCTTCTTTTGTTCATAGAAAAAAGTCGAAGAAAAATTACAAAGGTAAAAACGAGAATTGAATAAAGTATGAAATAATCTACCCTTACTTTAAATGGGAACCTTAAATATTCAGAATCCACCTTAGAAATCACCAAAATGTGAGGATGTTTTGAAAATCCTTTTGCAAACAATACTAGTTTAGATCCCAGACCTCTCCCGTCTCTGCGCATGCGCCGACGTTGTTCAGCTCTGTCGGACATGCATGATATGGTCAATTGACAACTTTCAAAAAAGGCTATCCGCTGATCAGTGTCAAATGATTGTATTGCGGGCTCAGGTATACAATTCATAGCGGAGACGTATTTTGTTAAGTTATGCGCTGACCAGGTTTTGGTTTTCAATTGATCGCTGGCTCAGGTTCATTTTTAAAGGTGAAGTTTACATTTTCTTCCTCATTAACATATGCTCATCATTATCTGATGAAGCTAATAAAATAAAACCTCTGAATATTGAAAGAGCATAATAATTTCAGTTATCTCTGAAAGTTGAGCCCGATATACCGAATGGTTTCGGAGAAATTCTCTTTTAAAACCCGAAATTTTACAAAGAATGTATGGCTCATTAACTTTTTTGTCACCCATCAATTTCGCAGTTTTAGATGGCTGATATATCCTTCAATATTGCTTGTAATAAACTGAAAATTGGGCAAGTTGCTTGAGCTAATCAGCTTTTTCAACTTTTGAATTTAGTTCGTATATACGGCCACGGCTTCTTTGAGTTAAGTCGTACGCTAATGAGGAAAAATGTAAAGAATGACTTCAGCGATTATTCGGTTATTCAGTTTGCTTTTTGCTTACGGCAAAAGTTGAATTACTTACTTGAGAAAGACATTTCTTAAAGCATCCCTCGAGAGTTTCGCTTTTGGCCTTGGCTAAATCTATATATTACATTTTATTGAATGGTGATTAAAATGCAAAAATCCTTTTTTGAATCTGATTTATGCACAAATGTTCGTTTTTTGGCGTTAATGAATGCAAATAATTGCGTATTTTCTCGTAACGAACAGCAAAAGGTCTACTTTCACATGAGTAAACTTTTAACCCCCCCCCCCCCCCCACAGAAGCGAATCACATCTAATTTTTCCTCACATTCGAATCATAGCGATGAGTGATGACTAAAAAAGTAATAAGAATAAATTGAACGATTGAAGTGTCCAATCTTTCAGTGAATTTCAAGAAATTCGAGGGGCCATGAGATTTTTAAATCCGGGGCATTAGTTTAACCAGTCTACTTACAAATCTGTCAATAACTGTTTTTGAGTTTTCCTACAAATGCGTGAGCTCATCCCTCGAGGAACTCATAAAGATTAAAGTAATACCGTGAAATTCCGAAAATAAGCCCCTCCATGTATAAGCTCCTCCAAACATAAGCCCCCCAAACCGGTAACGTAAAAAACCCTCCGTTAAATCGCCCCTCCAAATATAAGCCCCCGGGGGCCGTGTACTTGGAAAATTGCCCTCAAACACAAAGTAAAACAAAGCAAAAACGGTAAATTTACTTTAAACTATAAGGTTAGTCCAATCGATTTTGAAACGCAAATTTCCCTCCGTAGATAAGCCCCTCCAAAAATAAGCCCCTCAAAAAGGGCCTTTGAAAAATATAATAAGCCCCGGGGCTTATTTTCGGAATTTTACGGTATTTATTCTGAGACAGGCAATATTAAGCAAAATTTGAAAAAAATGGTGACATTCTTAACCTACAGAAGAGCTTTCCAGGCCGCCAGCTAAATGCCGCGTCACACAAAAGGCTGAAAATTCAAGCGCGGCTCTATCGCAAAATGAAGAACCCTTTCAAACCGAAAATTGTATAAATAAAGGTGTTTAGTTTTTGTTATAGCTAAGGGCAGTAGCAACTCAGAGGAATCGATAGTTTGCAAGTTTGAATTTTAGTGACGTCATGTGCAAACCGAGAAGTTGTAGTGAAAGCTGTACATCAGAACGTTTGATATCTCTGAGATTGAAAAACCAGCATAGATTGGACGATTAAGACAATGAAAGATTTTGGCTTTGGACTGCTCCGATGTCATGTGATGATCTTGAAATTAACAAATGATGGTGCTTTGGTCAGCTTCTTTAGTCTTCTCATTAGTTACCAATTCAATTTTCACTCTACAACGCAGGTTTTCAAGCGTTTTTCCAACGCCCTCGTTGTGGAGTAGATTGAAAAAGTTCTTTTCAACTTCATTTACAACTTGCTTTCTCTTCTCTATATTAGAAGCGATTTTATCTCTCCACCATGGAGACTGTAAAAAAACCGATACACGGTGAACTTCGGAAAGGTTCATACCAAGTTCCAGGAAAAGTATTAAATTTTGGTAGGGTGGAAGGTAGGTTTCCCTGTCACCCAATTAGAAACCAATTTTTCCACTGGAGCTTCTTTGAAATTCAAAACTCACTTGACTTTTTGACAGTAGTGAGAAACCATGTCTGAACTGACTTTCATTTTCTCTGGAGTGAGGGGGTTATTAGTGAGTAGTTCATGTAATTCTTGTGGGCACTGTAGCGTTGTCTTCAGCCACATTAATTCAATTGATCAATCTCTTTTTACCCAAAGCCATCTGAATCCTTTCCGCGGCAAATACTGTGACTGAATTACGTAACCGTAAAGATCGGGTTGTTAGCCTCACTATATCGATGTGTTATCATACTGAGCCCTCCTCGTATCGCATTTTCAAGATATAGATATACACGTTGTTAGGCCAGTCAATTCTACATTTTTCATTTTTAAACAGTCAAGCGCCGATCCAGCTCAAAGTCGGATTCGTGTAAAATGTGCAGGGTCGAGTTTACAATTATTAAAACAGATTCTTGGAAAATTCTCAAACACAGCTTGCAAAAGAACATCTGTTTTCATATAAAAATCATGGTAGTCTCCCAGTGATTGACATTAAAAATCTTTAAATACAGTTTGTGCATGATCATAATCCTGTTGATAAATGCCATCACTTCTAGGGAGCTGAAAAATGCAAATTCGTTAGACAGCTTTGTTCCTAAAAACTTGCCAAAACTATCAAAATACTCGTAAGGAAAGATTTTCTTCCTTACAACGGAATACTGCCCAAAGAATACATTTCAGAAAGGCGGTAGAAGCGGAATCCTGAATCATGAATCATAGTTACAAAACATTTAAAAGATTCACGAATCTATCATGAATCTTTGTTTTAAAAACTTGGGAATCATGAATCTTTGTACTTCGGCTCGGGAATCATGAATAACGAGACTCTGAGAAAAGCTCAACGAAATACACGTATGAATTAATTACATTCGATCTTGAGGGAAAGCAGGATATGGCCTTTCCGAGAATCCAATTTTGAAAATTTTTTTTCCAGGGTAGCGTCGCCCCCGGACCCCCCTATGTAATTCGTGCATTCGGGTTTGTTTCTCCAGTAACTCTGGTGATTTATGTTCAGTTGCGAAAAAATTCCATACCTAGACCAAACGAACGATGATACAGATCGAGTCTGAAGCAGAATTTTGAACACCAAAGAAACTAAACAAAACAAGACTAAGTTGCCACTGGGAAACCTGTCCGAAGCCATAGAGCGAGTGCAAAAAAGGGCGCTTAACATAATCTACCCCGAGGTAGAGTCATATGCTCATGCCTTACAGTTAGGTAAACTAGATAGGTTAGATGATAGAAGAGTACACTTGTGCTACAAATATATGGCGAAAATGAAGTCCCCCAGCCACCCTCTGCACCACCTACTTCCCAGCCCACTTCTGGACACGCCTAACTACACCTTAAGGCAGAAAACACAAAAGTATTTATCTTTTCCGGAACATGCCGATCTGTAGAACAAAGAGAGTGGAGGACTTCTTTACTTTTAAATATTTTAAGTGATTCAATTGTTATTATCATTGTTATAACTGTAAATTACTATACTCTAGATAATAGGTGCCTTAAGATTGTAATATGTACTCGATAATTCAGTTCTTTTTACCGCAAGAGAGTTTTAATAAACTATTCATTATTATTATTATTATTATTATTATTAAAATCATCAAGTCAATTGGTGATCAAAAGTCTTTGTGAATCATGAATCTGGAAGAAAATTTTTGCGGGAGTTATGAATCATTGAGGCGAAAAGACAGGAATCATGAATATCAAGATTCAAATGATTCCGCTTCGATCCCCGATTCTTTCAAAGCACTGTTGATCGGAAATTTTACCTATCAAAACAAGGACATGAAAATGAAGAACTGATCGTCGCAGTGAACGCAATTTATGCAATTGCGTAAAGAATTCAGGACTTCAACGTGGTTTGAACCCGTTGAAGTCCTGAATTTTTTTCAGGCTTCTTTTACGCAATTACATAAATTCCATTCACTGCGACGATCATTTCTTCATTTCATTTCATTTCCGCAGTTCATATGTGATTTATTTCAATAAGTGTTCGCTAGTCCTTATAAGCGCCTCCAAAGAAACTGCCCCAGCTACATGTATGACCTTCTTAAATGCAATGCAGATTTACACACACGCAGTGGGCGGTACAGTGCCTTAAACCTCGTCTGCCCCAGATATAATCGCGAATCTGAGGGAGGGAGAACTAGCTTTTAGCGTGTCCGCGACCAGGCTCTGGAACTCTCTGCCCATTGACCTTAAGAAAGGAACATGTGTAACCTCATTTAGAAAGGCTATTTATAGTCATTTTTTAACGAGATACAAATCCGGCATTTCACAACCTTCCTTTTGCTTCACCCATCCTAGCTGTATTCTTATTGTAATTATAGTCTGTAGATATTCATTGTAAGGATATTTTATAATTGTAATATAGCTTTTTACTCTTTTAAGTCTTATCCATACATATATTTATAGTTCTTTTTCGTTAACGATATGTATTTTGTCACTTAATTTTTGTTTTATAATTTTAGTTTGAGGGCCACTAGTTATTCAGTTGAAGTACTGTCCCGTGTTACCCTCGTTAAATAAAATTAACTATTATTATTATTATTATTATTATTATTATTATTATTATTATATCATTAGCAAAACAAGGACAGATGGACAATGGACAGATCTCAAGGCATTTATTGTAGATGTTGACGAGGTCGTCGTTTGTACTGAGGTTATGCTGCAAGGTTCAAGTTTCAAGTTTATTTCGCACTATTCAAGTTGATACAGTATAAGAATCAGTAGGTTAACAAATGATGAAAAATAAATATATTAATATACAAATTTGATGATATGTGCACAATGACCAAAGTAGCCGAAGCTTTCGTGTTGGTCACTGGAAGAGAAGGAAGACCATTAGGGGAGGCCGGCCCCATTTAACATGCAAGTTGGCGTATATAAACAAGAATAATTAACGATTAAATTTTCAATGTAATTGTAAGATTAAGTGCAAGAGACTCAAAAGGATGTAAGGGAAGTTAGTTTTACCTTTCCAGGGAACTTGGATTGCTTTGTGAATATCCTGCCTCTGAGTTCCAGGATTATAAGCAGAGGTTTGGTAATACATAAGCAACAAAAAATTAACGCTAAAAACGAACGACTATTCGCAGTCATCACGACACTATTATCAAGTTAAAAATGATTGGAATAAACTGTGAGAAATGAATTATTATATTATTATTATTATTATTATTATTGTTATTATTATGAACTATTTCATATCTCGCAGTTTGTTCTAATCATGTTGAACTCAAAAATGGTGTCGTGACGACTGCGAAACGTCGTTTTTTTAGCGTTTATTTTTTTCTTCTTATGAGTTTCAAGTTGTAAAGCAAATAGAAGGATTGAATCAGGGATACGGAAAGAAAGGAAGAAATGTTAACGCACAATCTCGAGAGACTATGACTGTTAAACGCAATCTCACGCTTAAGCTTTGAATTTCAAGACAAAATCGGTTGTAAAATTGCTAAAGAGTTATGAAGTTTGAATTTATATCACATTTTTAATGTAAATAAAGTTACTGGAATGAAAATTGAATTGAATTATGAATGAATGAATGAATGATTATTAATTATTATTAATAAGTTATTTAATGGCGTACATATAGAACTAAAAATGTAGTTTTTCACTTTCCTTCAGAGCAATACTTTTAGTAGCCAAGCAAATACTTGCTTGTAGGGCTAAGGCTGTATAACATTTAGTTGTGTTAAGATTCTTACTCTTCTCATTGTCGTAATTTACGAGACCGTTGCTAGTTATTACTTAACATATATGTGCCATAATCTGGACAGTCTTCCCTGAGTGACTGGTCGACGCTGACTGTGACAGGGATTTTACTTTTGAGACTGGCATTGAGTATAAAATGTAAAAAGGTGTGCGCTTGTATAGGAGCTCTAAAAAGAATTAAACCTCTAGTCCCACTTTACACTCTTGTAACCTTGTACAACCTTACTTTGATTACTGTTCGCCGTTATGGGATATACTTGTGGAAAGCAACTGAAAGATAAATAGTAAAAATTCAAAACCGTGCCGGTAAGGTCAGTACGGGTTTGTCGTATGACATATATTAGATCGATAGATGTGCTTGATAATTTGAAATGGAGAAACCTCGAAACCAGGCGCTCACATATGCATGTAAAAGCTACCCTAATGTACAAAAACCTCATTGATCAGTGATTCTGCCCGCCATCTGAGAGCCTCCTTTACAAAAGTCAACGATAGTAGCATCAACTATAATCTTAGGAATCTTGAAATTGATCTAGCACTTTGGGAAGGCCAAAGACTAATTTCCTCAGACGGAAGTTTTAAGTATAGTGGTGCAATACTCTGGAATAATCTTTCTTACGAGGCAAAAACATCACAATAAATTATTGCTGCCGAATTTAAAAGCAAACTTGCCTCTTTGCCTTCTGCTAGATCACTCATGATTCCGTAATTTGTATGACTGTGTGAATATTTTTAACTCGATCATATCAATTATTCTTCAAAACTCCCACCAACATATATTGTAAAACTAGCTGTACAGTGGAAATTTTTACGTAATTGATTATAATTCTCTGAAATTTTTAACTTTTGTGAATTACACCATGTTGCTTCTATTTTTTAAATGTACGTTTGCCTACGCCCCACCTGGAAATCAGCTTTTGCTTAATGTTATGTGTGGCTAGCGTTGTTAATGATAAATTTGTTTATTGATTGATTGATTCAGAAATGAGAATGAAAAGTGTGTTCAAATAAGGAAAAATAGAGTGATGAACACAGAAGTATTACTAAGGGGCCGACCATTTAACTGTTGGGAGGGGGGGGGGGGGGTTGATGGTGGTGGGTGATTTCTGGTCATAAAGAATTTTTTTTTCTAGCAAGCAATCTGGTGGGCAGGATATTTTTTCCCTTTTTTTCCCATAAGCTTTCTATTACATTTGTGCTGCATGCAATTTTTTCTTCCGACAAGCACTTGAAGAAATGTTTTTTTCAAAATCACCCACCCACCCCCCCCCCCCCCCCTCAAGAGTTAAATGGTCGGCCCCTAATAGGCTTATAAAATGTTTTAAATGTAAATACGAAGGCCTGATCAGTCATTCAACGAAAATCTAGCAGTCGACAGATCTCGAATACTATTAGTCTGATTCAGGTGATTGGTTCAGCTCGTCCTAAGTTCTACGTCTTACCCAACAAACGATCTTTAATAACTTTTTAATACTTTAGGTCGACCCAAATTAGAGTTTGGTTCGTCTCATCAAAAATTCGACGTTTGGCCCCGATCGTATTTCTTGGCTCCTGCTTATGTGTAAAGAATACTTAAATCATATTACTTAATACTTAAGTAATACTTAATACTTAATCATATTTCATATGTCTAGAATACTTAAAAAACAAAGAGTTCAGCCACTGCTGAAGAGCGAGGTTGCGCTTTCGGGTTATTTTCAGGTTGAAGGGAGTGATACAGACTTTTTGACCTCTTCTGGCCACGAACTCCAGGATAAAGCGCCGCCAAAAGTAAAAGACTGGTCAGCCAGTCAACAAAGTTGAAATCTATAAGGAACTCGAAGCTTGGCTCCTGATGTATGAAGAATGGGTCGGTTAAGAATTTTTTAATATATAATTGTCAATTTTGCGTGGAATCGGGTGAAAGGTACAATCATTAGTCTTAAAACCCATTCTTCAGCCATCAAGCGTTTCAGTTAAAAATGCTTGAATGTATATGTCGTCACTCCAGTCTCTAAACTCCAAAAAGGAGCAGAAATATCACAAAAATCACAAGCAAAGGTGTTAACACAAGAAAATTTATGGGTCTCGGAGGTATGTTTGATAACTGTATCTCTTTGAGAATGTAGATTCTATGTAATTGTTTGTGTCTACACTGATGTAGATCTGATCTTGTTTTACACTAGCTCAGACAAAAGACCGTTTTGCTTAAGTTGAAAAGCTTTGGTTAATTTTCGACTCAGACGATCATTAGCCAAGGGTATTTCGTTAGAAGTAGATAAGTGCGTTCCATTCATGTGGCAAGTAAGTTTTCGTTTTCTAAAACTAGGATGGTGCTAGGCTTGGTTGCTGAAGTTATAGCAAGCTGCCAACGAAATGTTTCACTTTTTATGTTTTAGCTCAGTATTTTAATTTGGCAGGAGTTTAGGTATCTCTCGATAGAAGTTTTTATTGAGCCAAATTACTTCCCTCCCTGTTGAATCTCACTTCCCGTCATTACAGTTCCCTCAGTGACTGATCTGCAGATTTCTTGCTGATTGTTTGTGTTTCACTTGTTTATATATACATGTAATATTCGTTGTATGTATGATACCTTTCAGTATTTTCTTGGCAAGCTATCAAACGTGGTTTTCGTTTTCTGTGTTGTGCTAACTATATTTGCATATGTACGTGGTTTTCAACATGTGTACCTCAATTATTTTGACTGAACCAGAACTTTTAATCTCGTAGGCAAGTCATGAGTTTCTTCTGGAATTCGCAGACCACCTTTCTGCTTTTCATGGCTTGTAAGTATCCGCATCTCTCTTCAATACCTTTTTTATTTTTCAGTTGTTTTGCATACTACAGAAGCACAATATTTTGTTTACGAATTACAGAAAAGGGTGGACTAAAACAGAGTTTTTTTTAATAAAAGATACAAGACTTTGAAGTAATGAAATAAGTAGAACAAATTAATTACAGTTATTGTGGGATGGCTAAAGTAGGGTAGTTTCTAGTTGGTTTCTACTTATTTTACAATGAACTTAGCTGCGTTGATTTGTAGATTAGACAAACACAGACTATAATATTGTTCAAATGTTAAGGTAAATTAAAGGTGAATTAAACCGGGAAATATATATACCTTGAGTTTTGATAACCAGGTTAGCAAGAAAATCAACTCATTCTACTACTTGGAAATTTGAAACAATAAATAATCATTCAAAGTCCGATTAAAAGCCTTTATCTGACGTCGTGCAGTAAGTTAGTGGTTCCTAGAAGCACTTCAAACGAGTCCAAATTTATAACGACGCAAATTTTAGAATGTTTATCTAGTAATCTGACTCCGTGAAGCTTCAAACCGGTGTCAATTGAGTCTAGAAATTTTTAAGTTGAGTGAACAGAACCAAAAATTGCCTGGTTAAGGCTTACATAACAACGATATTGGACGATACAGACTATGCGAATCGCAATAATTTTATCCCACTTCAGAGCTTGACATGATGCTCCCCGGGAAACTTCTCAAGGTGACCAAGAACCAGCTTTAGCGGAACCAGCTTTAGGCTCGCACTGATTTCAAATAACTGTCATTTGTGTTAAAGAGAGAATTGAGGGTGGGGACGAAACAAAAAAACCAAAGAGGGGTGGGGGGGGAAGGGGGGGATTGGATAGAAATTCTGTCTACAGCCACTTCTACACAAATCCTTAACCACGAGACAACCCCCCCCCCCCCCCACCCCAAAAAAATAAATAAATAAATAAAACTTAAGCACACAACACAGTAAACAATCTAAGACAGGCGAAGTTGAAAGAAATTAATAAATGTTTGCTAACCCGAATCCAGGTACATATATATCGTACTCGTTTTATAGTTGTAGTATTGCAGTAAGGAAAACGCCAGAAAAGCACAAATATAAAGTAAGGAAGCCAAAGACTGGAGGAAGAAAACAGACAGACTATCAAAGACTGAGTTTATGCTTCGAAATCCTTGAAGGATGGTGTTGTGGATGGATGTTTTCTGCATAGTTTATGTGCCAGTAATAGATCTAGAGCTATTGGTATTTCCGACGAAATCGAAGTCGCGGCGATTGCTGTTGATGAATCGAAGATCGTATAGAAATTAAATCGACTATAGTGATGCGATTCTGAATCGGAGCAAAACTAGAACGATGTCAGAAGGAACTCATAAAGACTCTCAACATTTTCGAATTGTGTCACAAATAAACTGACAGATTATAACCATAAATCTTTCGCTTTTTGTTTCAGTGTTTATCAAAGCCAATGGATTAGCTTTTGTTTCTGGGCCAGACAAAATAACGATTAATGCAACGACAGGATCAAACCAAACATTCACCTGGGAGTTAAACATCAGTCAGGAACATAAAGAGCGGAAATTAAAGGCCCAGTTTGGACCTTGGAATGGAACCTACAAACTTGTGTACCCATTCTTGATAACGTTTAAGCAAGACCTATATGGAAATACGACTGTTAGCAAGCGTCCGGAGTATCGTAAGTCCCAGCGTTTGTACTGGGTTGGAGATCTGAAGCTAGACTATTACATCGCCTTTCAACTTGTCAATATTCAACGTGATGATGCTGGTGATTATGGTGTGAAGTTACGTGTTGACGAATATGGTCGTCCCCCCTCGACTTTACAAAGTTGGTTTACTCTCAAGGTTGAGGTACGAAAAAACAATCTTATAGTTTTTTTGCAAAAAAACTGAACTATCATTGTTTTTCTCTGTTAACTGTATCCATCCAATTTGAGCCATTAGAAAGTGTGTACAAGACACACATCGTTCGACATCGTATTCCTTTATGCTCAGATAACCAAACAATTTGCACTTTGCTGTCAGATCGGTAATCCTTTCTGGCCCCATAAGGTGCCCTAAAAATTCCGCTTATTTTTTTATTACGGGGAATTTAAAAGACGACTAAGTTATAATGCAGATTATCCTTGTACAAATTCAAGTTTTAATTTCATAGTGCACGGGACAAAACTGTTCGGCTGGATTGACATTTTGATATACAAACATAAAACAAGCCAAGAAACCTCGATTATATTTTAGAACTTTTGAACTTTATTGAATTACACACATGGAAAATATTTTCATGTTTATTACATCCACTTTGAAATCACTGGCTATCCGTGCAATCTGATTGGCTATAAGCTATGTGATTTATTCCTAAATCGCACCATTTTCTGCTCTAAATCGCATCTACTCCAAATCGCATCATTCATGTTCTAAATCGCATCATTTCTGTTTTAAATCGCACCATTTTTGTTCTATATCGCATCATTTCTGTTTCGAATACAAAATGAGATGTAAAAGCCCTTTTGTTTCGGCTTTTTAACAAACCGGCTTCTTGATCAATAAAATACAGTATTGGTACTGACTGAATTCTGTGATTTCAAAAAGGCTGTAATAAAGTGGTAATTGAACTTCGTGTTCAAATCGAACTCGCCCTGCGCGCTCGTTTGATTTTGAAATCATGCGTATGATTTCTGACCAAATTTCACTCCACTCCAAACTATTGCACGCATCTTACAACCTTACAATATACGTGTTGAACACAAACCGATAACCACTTTACGGCGACTGCTTACAATGTCAAGGACAACGAAAGACAAACCGGAGGACAGACAGGGAGCAGTATACAAGATCAAATCCTGCGACTGCCGGGCTTCTTACATTGGTGAAACCGGCAGAAACCTAAGCACGCTACTGACCGAACACAAACGAGCGACGAGGAATGGTGACGTAAACAATCACATTGCTGAGCACCACTTAAAGACGAAACATCAAATTGACTGGGACTCTGCGACATGTATAACGTATTCTACAGACTACTATCAACGTCTTACTTTAGAAAGCTGGTTTACTAACTTAGAACAAACGCCACTGAATCGTAGCCAACAGTTACCAGCGCCGTACAAACGACTTATTGACGAGATCAAGCAAAACTGACTACGAGAGAACGTCTGGAGAACTGACAATTTGACTGACAATAGACTACTGTGTAACTGTGACAATAGACGGATCGAAACTCACCAATTACTGATTACGAGTCTTCATAGCCAATAACATCACGGCTTAACTGACAGACGACCAATAACATTACGACGTAATTGACCAATCAGATCAATAACCAGAGTATAATACCATCAACTGACGTGATACAACTCACTTTGACTCTGAAGATGACTACCTCACAGGTTGTCGAAACGTCAGTCACTGTCAACAACAACAGTCCTATTCAGGACTACGTTCACCCGGACGATCAAACTCAACTTACTTTCAATTACCATTATCAATCACGTTAGGAGGACTTGCGTTACAGTGTATCCAAACTTGGTAACGAAATCTCAAAAGTTTGCAAAATCAAGTGATTTGTTAGAAAATTTATCACAAAACGAAGTGTTGTTGAGTTAAGAATATCTTGATGCGTTTGTGGGTGTTTTGAAAACTATTCGACGGGAAAACGGAGGAGAAACTTATGAAAAGCAATGGGACATTTTGTGCTATTTACCTACGAGATTGGCGCCTTTGAGTCGATGTGATTAAGTTTCAATGAAGGTTATTCCGTCCGGCTGTTTTAAAGAGTAGAAAAGGGTTCCAATAATTTGTTGGCTCGCTATATATTTTGCCATAAGTAACAAAGAAATCTGAACGTTGTGTTTGCTGTTAGGAAGTGAGATAAACTGAAAAATGATTTTGTTCACCATTTTATGGTGATGAGCAGCGATATTTTTAAAACAGTAACCGTTAAGTCAGCTCTTAATTAACGACGATGCTTTTCATTTTTTTCCTTCTAGGATCCACCGCCAACGCCGTCTGTAGGTAAGAATATGCAATACTTTATTTCATGATGCACTAATGTTGGGGCAGAAAACACTTATGATTTGCAAATGAAAAAAGATATGAACCTGCTATTAAAATGAAGGCTTTCTCGCTCAGTGTTGAATGCTGTAATACAGAAGAACCCCGATAACTAGCGAAGGGTTGACAACAACAACAAAAAACAGTTCAAGTTAGCGAGGGTTCGAGTTATCGGCATCGATTGTATATTCAATTTTCCGTATCAACAATTGCTAATGACTGATTTTGCATCACTTCAGTGTATAGTACGGTGGAAACTTACTTATTTCATCAGGAAATACTGTAATTTTGCATTTTTGTGACAAAACATGTCTGTCGCACCAATCATAATCACTGTGACAGTAAGTTTAAGAGTTTTTACGGATTACACAACAAGAAAAGCTAATGGGATGGCATCCTAGTGGAGTTACAAGAACCAGAATTCGAATTATCTGGGTAAATTTCAGTGAAGTTTCGATCAATCGAACATGTTTGATATATCTTAGTAATTGATGTTGAGAGTTGCTGTCCTTGCCACAATCCAGTTGTTTTACCTCCAGATTATATTACACTAGGAAAGTAAAAAACACAAAACAAAACAAAACTAAAACAAGATACCGGGCAGTGGAAGATCCGAGGGAGGGGCCCGGGGGGCCCGCCCCCTATTTTAAGACCAAAATGAGGCCAGAAGGGCCGAAAAGAATTTTGAGACCGACCCCCCTCCCCACCCCCCCTCCCCCCCCCACTTATCTCAGGGTCTGGATAATTTGTGAAGCTCTGGATCCGTCACTGCCGAGAAAGCAGAAAAACAACACGTAATATTTGCGTTATAATATACTATAGCTCCATCGTTCACTCACATATTGATTTTAGAAAGCCCAACAGTGCAACTCGAAGACTAAAAACGTACATTACTTGAAACAATAACCCTTGCACTGTTGAATAGACATTAACCAATCTCAAAAATCAATGCAAAGGATATTAAAATTTAGAATAGTTATACTTGTTTAGCAAAGAAACACACTTTAAAAGCAAAATGCTGGAATTGCACGGAAAAAGTTTACAGATGTATTTTAAATACATTAAAATGGATAATTCCTATCCTAAGATGGCAGTAATGAACGTTTTGTCTTTGATAAGGCTTTTTTCCCTGTGTCCGAGCTAGGCTGGTAAGCCGAAACTTATTGCTACATGCGAGTAGTCTGGAGAGAGTTGTTCAAAAGTATTAGGGAAACCAATGGTGTTATGAATTGGATAGCACCATCTATTTAACCTAGTGAACAAGTGGTGCGAGACGAACAGAAACAATAATCTTGACTGAGTGGGACCGAGGTGGGTCCTTCACACTGGATGGATGCATTTGCAGCATACATAGAAGCAACCAGTCTGGTATTTACAAGCGTGGTCGAGAATTTGAACTTGGGATTACTGTGATCAAATCCAGCTAACTTTCAGGGCGGTACTTAAGGTATTGCAAGAACAGTACGCTTAAACTGCTGCTTTCTTTTTGCGCGCATTTGGACTGTTCTGCGGTATAGTCAAGTAAGTGTTCTTTTTTCTCAAAACTTCATACCAAACTCAGCTTTACTTATTGCTTGCTAACAGGTCCAGAAGAGTCAAGAATTCCGAAGTCTTCGGGTGAGAAAAAGAACCATATATATAAATATAAGTATAGTAAAGGGAAAAGTTAAGGATACCGTACAAATGTTTGACTGACTGCATCGAACTTGTCGCTCTTATAGTGGAATAAACTGCACTGCGCCCATCTTTTAAGTGGAGAGTCACATATTGGATAGCTTTACATTGTCAGAAAAACGGATAGCTTTTCGTGTTACTGTAATTTCTTTTAATCTTAAAAATTTACTACTCTGTATTGAGAAATGTACTCGGTTTTGTGTAAATAATTAGGTTTGTGTTGTGACAAAAACAGTCTTACTTAAGTAGGTATAATGGCCTTTCGTTAACATTGGCACCCGCCCTTTTCTTGAAACAGATACTGAAGACAGTTCACTTTTGAAATACATATCTATATCCGTGGTGTTGGCTATAGTTGTGGTTTGTGCTATTGTCATTCAGCGATATGTCGTGAAAAGACATAGAGAACGAAAAGAAGGTAAGTATAAAAGTGAAACCACGTTTCTCTTGGCTATAGCTATGTAGGGTTATGTAGGGCTATGTGTGGCTATGCAGGGCAATGAAGGGTTATGTAATGCCAAGTAAAGCTGTGTAGGGTTATATAGCGCTATGTAGGGCTACTTAGAGTGGCTATGTAAGGCTACATAGCGCTGTGTAGGACTATGTATGGCTATGTAAGACTATGTAGTGCTTTGTAAGGCTATGTATGGCTGTGTAGGGGCTGTGTGTGGCTATGTGGGGCTATGTAGGGCTATGTAGGACTACGTATGAGTGAGTGAATGAGTGAACACTTCATTTACCCACGGTAATTTTATCAAATAACTTCACAATAAAGTACTTCTTCTACCTAAAAGCCGTGCATTGATTAATTTACATAGAGATAGAGCTATATGTCTAAAAACTAAACTAAGAAAGGATCGCACACAACATTAAACCTAATAATACAACTGAAATTATGATGCTTGCGGAAGTTGTGTAGATAGTATATAAGACCTGATCTTAGCCTTAAATTGTATAAAAGAAGTCACTTTCTTTAAACTGGAAGGGAGAGAATTCCAGAGCTTAAGACCTGCAGAAGCAAAACTATTCCTAAAATAGTTTTTCCTTGCCTTTGGCACTTTAAGATTCATTCTAGAAGAGCGAAGGTCATAACTGAGCCGACTTGTATTAACGTCAAACATGTTAGGCAAATAAGAGAGACAGAGACCGTGATTTACTTTAAGCATCATTAATGCCATGTGATGTTGTCTCGTTTCACTATAATCTAAGTGAAAGCCAGCTAAGTTCATGCCGAAAATCAGCTGAATGTTTTGAACAAGAAGCACCTGTAATAACATGAGCGGCCCTATTTTGCAATTTTTGAAGACTGCCTGCTAACGTTTCACCAACACTATCCCAAACAATACAACAGTAAGTAAAATAAGGCTCTACTACTGAACTGTATACGTTTATGTGGTGCTCCAAAGCAACTAAAGGCCTGATCCTTTTGAGTATTAAAATGCCACATCCCACCTTTTGTCTAACACTTTGGGACCTGAGTCCCGTTCTTGCGTATTTCCTCTGGGCAGGCCTGTGTCCAGAAAAGCTGGTAAATAAAATGATTTCTCCAAGTAAGAAATTGGTCGATAGTTTGGCCACGATACTTTGTAGTTTCGACTTGTTGTAACGTTAAACAATTTACACGCAATGAAATATTTCCATCTGACGTTGCAGTTCTCTGCCGAGAACTTATCACCATAAAATCTGTTTTTAGAATATTCAATGTGAGTTTATTTGAGCAGGCCAATCAAAGATTCTATTAAGGTCGTTGCTCATTTCAGTCTGAAGGACCGACAAATCCACGGCAGAGAACGTTAAATTTGTATCATCCGCAAATGACCTCCTAGACTGTGATCTAAACAATTTGGTAAGTCATTAATGTAAATAAGAGTGAGGTCTAATAAAGAGACCTGTGGAACTCCACGTACGATACGATTCTTAACAGACGACACTCCGTTTACCATGCAAAATTGCTTTCTGTCTTCTAGGTAAGACCTGAACGAAGCAGCGGTTTGACCCTGCACCGCATAGTCAGTTTTTTTTAACAAGATAGCATATGGTCAACAGTGACAAATGCCTTCTTAAGATCAAGGAAAATAATACAACTGTTCACATCTCTATCAATCTTAAGACACCATTGATTTCAATTGTCATATCTAGCAGCGCAGTAACAGTTGAATGAAGTAATCTAAACCCAGATTGACGAGGCTGAATAAGGTTATTTTCTGTAAGATAAGTGTACATCTGCTCATAAACTAATTGTTCAACAGTTGGTAAGACAGAAATCGGTCTTTGCAACTTTCCATGAATGATCTGGAAAAGTATTTGTAGTAATCGAAAGATTGAAAAGGTTGGCTAACGATTCAGAAATAACAGGAGCCGCTATTTTTGAAATCTTATTTGGGATGTTATCATGACCAGTCGCCTTTGCAACATTTACTTCTTGCAGCTTTTTAATCAAGTCAGAGGTCGTGACTTCATTCCGTCCAAATGTAGATTTTACACGCTGTTGGGAATCAACTGAATTTACATCACATTCCACCGTAGGAATGTCAGATGCAAGTTTCGGACCAACGTTTGTAAAGTAAATATTTAAACATTCAGCGATTTTCTCGGGATCCGATAAGAGCCCAGAATTTTCCGTCTTCAAATCATTTATCTGTGTACCAGGCAGAGCGAAGGTCAGATGCAAATGAGCCGTTTTTGATTTTTTTCCCATGATGCGCTTTCGGACCTTGTCCAACACCGCCTGTCTTTGTGCTGTCTGATTTCTTACCCATTACGTCGTTAAGAATTTTCCATGTTGCTTTCAGGTTACCAGAGGCTTCTTTGATTTGATGTTTGTAATATAATCCTTCTTTGTCTCTTTTACTTTTTTGTTAACCGTTAACTTTTTAGTTTTATATGCCTTCCAATCATCTGGCCGCCGCTTTTCTGAAGCTCTTTAGTCAGTCACGTTCATACATTTCCTCTTTTAACTGAGAATTTAACAAAGGAGTAGGTTTATTTCTGACTCGCATGACTCTTCTCCGAGCATGCTTATCAACTACATTCAAGAATATATTTTTTCATGCATTCCACGCACTATCATTTCCATACCGCTTTTTAGACCCTGTTTGCATGGAGTGGGGGAGCCCGGTCTAGTGGGGTAGGTTTCTTTTGTTTTGTGTCCCCCAGAGCGTGAAAACAAAAGAAACCAACCCCACTAGACCGGGGTCCCCCACTCCATATAAATAGGCCCTTATATCAGGCCATGAGGCATTTTCCAGATCTGTTAAGAAATTTTCCTTACCGAAATGTTTAAAATTCCTCGAGTGAATAAACTTTGGTTGTCCCCTCGGTAAACCAATTTCTCTAACAGCATAAGTTAAATTGTGGTCGCTTTAAATGGAAAGCATAATTATATACTCCTGAATGAGAAATATTATCTTCCTTGTAATAAATATATCAATAAGAGTTTGCGATTTGACATTAACTCTTGCAGGTTCTTTGATTAATTGTGCCAATTAATTGGTAATCAACTATCAAGTCCAATAAGTGGGTAGTGTAAACCTCTGGGGGATTTGAAAGAATATTACAATTCCTCCCCAAAGGGGCTTTTCAGGAACAATTATTTTTTACAAGCATTACATTTAACTAATTACAACGCTCAACGTAGTACTAATATACTTAACTAAGAAGCATTTGGAAAATTATCTAAAAACTGGTTCCTTAATAAGAGATTTCAAAATATGAACAGATTGCCTTAATTTTAAGAGAAGTTTCTAAATTGTTCCAAATAGTCCTGTAGTCAAAGTTTTCTGTCCGGAGCCTGTTCTGAAAAGGGAGATGTTTAGCTTTTGGCTCCAGTACTCCGAATTGTTCGTTTGCGAACTTGCTCACGGCTAATAAATTGGATGTAAGATATTTTGGGCGTGACCGGTCATGCATTTGAAGGCCATAATAGCTTGGCGATCGATAATACAAGTGGCCCTTAACAGGCAGCCAAGACAGGCTTTTTAAGAGTGGTGTTACATGATCATATTTTTTCGCACCGCTGACGATTCGGCAAGCAAAGTTTTAACAGCCTGCAATTAGTCATGTGATATAAAAGCTAAGTATGAACGTGAAGCTGTTGCTTTAGCACGTTATTTTCAGTCTGTAAACCACCCATACCTAAATAACGAGAGTTGTTTTTGTTGTTGTCGAATGCCTAAGCGTGGTATTCCTGAAAATACTGCTAAATACTCACAAGCTTTCTGTTGGAGCCTTAGGCTGCGTGCAAACGGACGCAACAACTCCCAACATTCTTGCGCCAACAATGTTGGGAGTTGTTGAGTGCGTGTTGGCAGTGGTGTGCAAACGGATGCAACAACTCCCAACAATGTTGGGACCTGCACTGCATCGTGGGAAGGATACAACCCATAAGTCTTTGTAAACCATATGCATGCGTAATGAGCGTGCGTGGCCCCAACAATGTTGGAAGAGCTGTGCAAACGGATCCAACATTGTTGCGCTACGCTTCGGCGATCACGGAACAAAAGAAATGTTGGGAGTTGTTGGCTGAAAAGTTTGACCGGTTTCAAACTTTGCGCAACAACACGCAACAACATCCAACAGGGTGTGCAAACGGACGCAACATGTAACATCCAACAATGTTGCGTCCGTTGGCACGGGGCTTTAAAAAGCACAAACAAAATATCCATATTTATTATTTCCATGATGTATTTAGTTTTTTCATGTTGTTTTTTTATTTGATATCCTTACATTTTAATTTATGATTTCAGGCGATGCTTCCGACAGAATCAACACGTAAGTTTCTTTGAGTTATTCTTTACCCACGGTATTTTTTTAACAGTTGTTAATATAAAATTGTGAGTATGAAAAGAGATCTTATTCCCTGGGAACGAAATCGTAACTCGCTCTCTCACCGGAGTTCGTTGAACTTGTGAATGCAGAGTCAATTTTATTTTGAGATCGCCGCTACAGTCGCAGTTCTTCAGTTCTTATAGGTTTTTAGCGGCCTTTATTTAGCTGTAAATTATATTAGGACGCAAAAAGAAATTGTTTTAAAACAGGGAAGTGTAAAAGCAGGCTGCGGACTGACTGCGGACTATTGTTTTTAGGGTTAGAAAACAATAGGACTATAGTTGTCACGTTCTCATTTGCATGAAAACAATATAGTCTGCAGTCTTCGTTTTACGTTTTAAAACCCTTCGAGATTTTAATATTCCTTAGCTCTATGAAAATCCTGTTTCATGTCCGATGGTATAAGTGGTGATTGACTGTGTGTATGTCAATACAATTAGTATAATTAGTGTGCTCTAGGTGCTAGTAAGCTCTTGGGAATCTTGTTGCTTTTTGTTGTAGGCACTCTTCCCTTGAAGTCGCTCCGATGGAGGCGCTTTATTCTGAAATAGATTCGCTGCTTTTTGGAGATATTGAATGGGAAATACCACGATCAAATCTAAAGGTGGAAAAGGAGATTGGGAACGGCTCATTTGGAGTGGTGTCACGTGGTTTGGCGTTCAGTTTACCTGGAAAACCCGAGTGGACTGTCGTGGCAGTGAAAAGCATTAAAGGTCATTTGACTCATGTGCAACTTTACGCGAAACAAAACTATACGTAAATTTATATTTTATCCGTTGTCACCATCCATTTACCACACATAACATGACAAAGATTGCTTGGATACCTCAGTTCAAAAGGTTGACAATGCTGTGTATTTTATTCTGTTTTATCAGAAGGTGCGTCTGAAAGGGAAATACGAGACCTGTTGTCGGAAATGTCACTTCTCAAACACCTTGATCCTCATCCCCACGTCATTCGGCTTTATGGCTGTGTCACAACTGAAGGTCAGTACAACACTATACACAACAACTCTCACAGAAAGAGCTGTTTCTCTCTATAATAACTGGCTTATAGAACTAAAAAAATGTTGTTTCAACTTTTCTTCAAAACAGTTATGTACTGACAATGACCAAGCAAATACCTACTAGGGCTGCCAAAATTATGAAGGGTCAAGGACGTATAACCCTTAGTTGTTGTGTATCCATAATCGTATCTTATAAGACAGTTGCTGGCCGAACTTTACATAATTTTGCATAACCGCGTTTATATGTTACAAAATTTGGACAGTAGACCCTGCGTGAAAGGCTGACACTGACTGTGACATCATGACGACACGCACAGTCTCACGTGAACCAGTTCAGAAAATTGCATTGCCAAATCAGGTTATATAAAAAATATGGCAGTAAATCTCATTTCATTGATTTGAAAGAACGTCCCCTGGTTGTGGTCGAGTATGCACAGTTTGGTGACTTGCTTGGTTACTTGAGGAAAAGCCGAGGCATGCGTGATAACTACTACAGTGACCCGTCAATCAAACCTATCACCAGCCTCACTTCGAAGCAGCTGCTGAGGTTCGCATGGGAGATAAGTGATGGAATGGAGTATTTGTCCATGAAAAAGGTAAATCAGCTAAACACTTTTAAGCATCTGGGTAGGTTTTGAAAAAAATAATGATAAAGAAACATAAACATGTAAAAACTAACGAGATAATCTTCCGACCCGCTTTCGGCGACATCATGACGCCATTATCAAGGAATGGAAAAATAAAAATGCGAGTTCAAAAGGAGTTAAAGTACTCTGAATTTGCATGAATGAACACAGATAGAAAAAGGCCTGAGCACGGATTGAATCCGTTTGCACGTTAAAAGGCAGTCTTAATTGTTTGATATAAAGCATTTCGTTAACGAGGCGGTCAAATTTGTTCTTGAATTTATTCAGCACTCTAAAGCACTGCCAGCTGAAAAGGTCCTCAGGGACAGCGCACTTTAACTCGCATTTTTATTTTTCCATTCCCTTGATAATGGCATCATGATGTCACCGAAACGTGGGAACATTATCTGGTTAGCTTTTACTTGCGTGTTTCTTAAAATAATTATTAATAAATAATAAAGAAACTACTCTTTTAATCATCAATTAGTGCCTTTGCACATAATGCGTGTAAAGTAAAATTCTGGACGCAAAGAATTGGGACAAGAAACGAAAGGCCTATGGAAAGACTCTTTTTTAATACCATAATTTTGATTATTTGACAGATAATCCACCGCGATTTAGCAGCTAGAAATGTATTGGTCGGTGAAGGAGAGGTGTGTAAAATAACTGACTTTGGTATGGCCAGGGATGTGCAGGAAGAAGATATATATGTTAGAACTCATGAGGTATGTAAATTTTCCTTGCTATTTCAATTCCTGGCTCAGTTAAATCCTGTAATACGGTTATTTTAATGAGTGAAACAAACAAGAAACTGTGTACGCATTTTTAACGGCAGTGTATTATTCCCTTTTGGGATATCAGTGATCGGCATAATTGTGATATATTAATTCATCCTGAATTCATTGAAAAGGACCAAAGCACTAAACTTTTAAATTTTGTGAGTGAAAACTCCATTTGCCACGTTCTTGGTCCTCTTGGACAGGAAGGTGTGGTTGGGAGGCGGGGACGGTTAGTTCACTAACATCTAAAAATTAGGAATATTGAAGCTCAATCTCTAGGAGATATGCCAATGTAGCTTTTATATTCTAGGGACGCCTTCCAATCAAGTGGACAGCACCAGAGGCCTTGATCGGCAGCGGGGCGTATACAACAGCCAGCGATGTGTAAGTAATTAATATTCAGTGACCTATTTTGAGATTCCGTTTAATTTATCAGCAATCATCATCATTATCAAGTCTCATCGCCCCAGTAGGCGCATAAGGCCTTCACGCTGTCTGACCAACGCTTTCTGTCTTGTGCAACCGCTTTGGGTACTTCCCAGCTCTTCCACCCAGCTTTGTTTCGCGAGTCTTTCTCGACTGTCCATCTCCAAGTCGTTTTCGGTCTTCCTCTTGCCCTCCGACCTTCAGGAGTCCATCCTACTTTATCAGCAATCATATACCCAGACGTGTTGTCTACTGGTGTGATAGGAACTGTATGTAAGAAACCTTCACGACACTTAACTCCAACGCGTAACAAGCATAAAACTGGACACTCAGCAAAGAAAAATACCCATAGATTTTTATTCAAAAAAATTCACTTTATGTGCGTTTGGTTTGCATAGGTGGAGCTTTGGTGTGGTCCTATACGAAATCTTCACTGTTGGTAAGTTAAAGGGGCTACTTCACGCTTTCACTAGAATTGGTTTTCAAAATCAGTTTTCAGTTTTCAGTCCAGTTTTCAGATGTTTAAGACTCTATTTAGGCATTGAACCGTTTTGTTGACGTTTGTTGTAACACGAGATGGCAAGGATGGAAATGGATTGAAACTTGAAAAAGTTGGGCTAACCCAGTTTTAATGATATGCCTGCAAAAAAAAATCTTTTGGCAAGTATTCCCTGGTGGAAACTGTTTGATATCTTCTTCATAACTCTACAGGAACATTTTGTGTATGGTCAAATGACTTCAGCACAGAATAGTCCTTTTGCTTTATGTAAACACGAAAACAGTTGGCTTTTGAAAAATGTTGTTAGCACGAACTTAAAGAGTATATCGAAATAAGGAAACCTGTAACTTTTCAGCCGTATACCTCAAAAGTAGCGATTGAAGAGGCCGCCGAAAATTAGAAGGATGTGTATGGGAAATACAACTCTTGCCAACCAATCACGCTTGAGAGGTTTCCATACAAACCCTTGTAAATTTTGAAATTTTCAAACTGTCGTAAATTATTATTTCCTTTTAAAAGCATTACGGGGCTCATATCTCCTTTTTATTCAATACAGGCATTTGAGCCCTTAAATGCTAAGGGAAAAATTTAAGGACAGTTAAAAAATTCAAAATTTGCAAGGATTTTTTTATTTTCGCCTGACTGCTGATAAATCTTTGCCAAGAAGAATTTGTTTTACTCTATTTTAGGAGGTGATCCTTTTCCAGGCGTATACATGAAAGATATGATCGTTTTATTAAAGAACGGTTACCGCATGTCACGACCGAAGTTTATCAGTCAAACACTGTAAGTACAATGGTACCCGTTCATTCTTGTCACTGTCTGTGTTATAGTACAGAAGATATATTTTGGAGGAGTGTTTTAAACTGTTTTAAGAGTACGTAATAATGGAATCGTTTAATACTGACAAAGGTACGACATGATGATGGAGTGTTGGAAAAGCGATCCATCTTACAGACCAAGTTTTGGATGCCTAAGCTCACAGCTGCAGACGATGATGACAGAAGAAGAGCAGGTTAGTAGTATAAAAATAACCCAATCAGCGTCTAAAAATAATTGCTCAAACTGGTCTTATATACAAACTAGAGTCACTTGTTCTATTTTTCCCCTTAGGAATACGTCAACCTGGCTGAACTCTTCTATGAAAATGTACAGCAGACAAACTGTTAAAAGAAGATTGTGCATTTCTGGAAAGGAACTTCTCATACCTTGTACAACTTGAAACCATTTTGCTATAAATATAATCTATATATCTAATATGATCGAGCCATTTCTGGACGAAAGTAATACCTTATGAAAAAAAAAAGAACAAAAAGGAAGAAGGACTGTGTAACACTGCAACCTGGCGCAAGTTATTACTTAAATTTAAAACGTAACAATTCTAGACGGCTAGAGAAGAATTTATTTTAAGCATAGCTAAGCACCACCAATTTATTGAATACGCCAACAGTTTTATTCTTAGCAATAAAGGCCAGTAATTCTTATTTCGATATATATTGTGCTCAAGTTTTTGTCTGTTAATTTTTACATTAATTTTGGAACCCTACGACTTTTGTGCTAATATTTCTTAAGGATTTTTATATATTTTTTATTAAAAATGTAACTGACGGCTTTGTCTAGTTATTAGTAGCTTGTTGCTGCGTTTTCATTGTGCGGAGGAACCCCAAACACTAGCACATAAACCAACTGCCTAATTTAAGGTGACTCGATCCAGTATTTCTGTAGGTACACCTCCCATCTTTGAAAACTTAAACAAATTGATCTTTTTTGTATCACAAATAGCTATGAACATAACTTTGCTATGATATTTTTTGCCCGATCGAAATAAATGTCACGTGATAATGACGTCATTAACGTATACTTTGGGTGACTTCGGTTGTGTGAAGTTTTACAAAAATCTAGCTATGAGAGGAATTTTGAGATACCGTATCTTTGAATTTTCACAAAAAGTGAATAAATTAAGCATGAACTTGAGGATGGACTTTTGCAGAAAAATTTGCTACCTTTCGGAGGTTTCCGAAATGTTTTTATCACTCATCCCTTTTGCAAATGACCTGTTTTGCATAGGTACTTGATGTTGTGATAATCTCGAGACAATAGGAAATCCCTTTGACCGAAAATTAACCCCCTTAAGATCCCATGCCGAATTTCCGAGCCTTAATAATTAATTGCCTTAATTCGCAGACGAAAGCGGCGGGGATACGCTGGCAGTACCACGAATCTTCAGATTGTTTTGAATACCCCAAAATTCCCTACTTAAATCAAGCCATCCAAAAAAGTGCTTGCCAAATCTTCCTACCCTCCCCTCCCCCCACCCCCGCCCCCCCAAAAAACAGAATCGAAAGAAGTTTCAAACCCAAAAAAAGCCTCCGATCATCCCCGTCACCTGACATCCGGAGTACCCCTCCCGGGGTACCGAGTTATACAATTTATAAATAGACTTAACGGCAACGAAACTAATATGATCACTGTTTCTTGCTGGAAAAGTCACCACTACTTATGAAAGGCTGCAATTATAAACCGTCACGCAATTATAAGTAATTTGAAAAAAAAATTCACAAGGTGATAATTATCGACTGAAATGGAAAAGCAAGACAGGGAGCATTGGCCGTTTTCACACTACATGCGGATCATCCACCTCTGAAGGGTTATAAGTCGGATAATCCGTGCAAGACTGGTAATCCACCTTTTAAGAAAGCGATGTTGGCAGTAAAATTTCGCTTTGGAAGAATATGGAATGCGTCCTTATCCGTATGTTTGTTCGTTGAATAATCCGATTTACAAGGATAATCCATCTAATTTGAAAAATGCCATCAAAATGAACTAAAACTTCGGTAAACTTCGGGTCGGTCTCTTCTCGTTTACGAATTATTCCGGTGTTCCTAGAGTCCGCATTCCATTGTATCTTTTATTTCCTCGGATTTCTAAGAAACGTAACAAGGAAGCATTTCTAAGTGGATCTCACTAAATAGGATTTATTGCTGCTCAATCATCGATTGTTAAGGATCAGTTAACATTTTCTTTCATGTCGTCGGTGAATCGTAGATCGGCCGAACATAACCCGTATACACCGAATGCAAATATGGCGGACCTCTCGGCCGGCCCGGGTCTAGTTGCGCGAAAGCGAGGCTAGTTAGGCCTCGAGAGTTTTGTTTTGACTGCGTGTCTTAGCGATTGAGTCGATCGACATGGTTTGCATCGAGTTGTTGCATGCCTGAGGGCCACCAGAAAGAAGATTTTACTTTAGCTGGAATAGCCTTAGCCTGCGAAGCGCAGACGTATTTCCGGTCGTCGCTTCTCTCCCTCCGAAAAATAGCGTCTGCGAACCCGAGCGACAAAACGATTTCCGTGACGTAAAACCTTTTGTTTTGATGTAGGCCAATCAGATCAAAGGATAGAATACAGCTCGAGTGACTCCTCGCGACCTCGCGCGCTGAAGTGTCTTGGATTTTGGAGAGAATTACCAAATACGCTTTGGAACGTGAATTTCACGACCATAACAAGGTTTCCTGCGACGTTGAATGCTGACTTCTTTATGAAGCAACTGCTTCTTAAGCTATGTATGTGATGTGGGCCTTTGGTTTCGCTTTATAAAATACGGTAGTACGTGACATAAACAAAACCTGGACAAAATAATCGCTACAGCGAAAGGAAAGCAACATAGCTTAATGACATCGCGCTCAGACTTATTTATTTCAATTTAACCAGCGCTGACAAAAGGTGGTGAATCAATTACACAGACACATCCTTGACTGATTCAGAAATCTCTAACAATCGCTCGTTAATAATTCTAGTATCGCCACAACACAATGATCTGAAATATTATAAACCTGGGCCAGACCCAGCGTGAAATAAATAGTTACAGCAGTAAATAGATCATAGTCAAAATGACATTTCAGCTACGACGCTTCTACTCATCTCACAAAAAACTATGGAAATGAGAACCTTGAAAAGAACATGTATTTAAAGAAATATACCGGAGCAAATATAAAATGCTTTCCATCTGATCAAAGTTCTATCTGAACCAAGAAGCAACCACGCATGGGAAATCAATTACCACATGTCCTACCTTTCAAAGATAAAGGATATCTACTAAAAAATATCTAAAACGGCACACGACAAACTATCGAAGAGTTCTCCAAGGCATACTTTCCTGCCAGGAACCAGAAAGGAACAGAAGCAACAAACGGCATGATGCGTCGACTGTCATTAGGACAGTTATCGTTTCGAATATGATCAAAACAACTACGTCTGATAAATCATTGACTCCGTAGGCAAATAGATGAAAAATGTCCTCTAATCTTTTCTTCGATATGAATCCTCTTGATACTTATTTCGTCAATCAGTCCCACAATCCTGGCAAATTAACTTTCGTAAACGCGTCGTTCTGAGAAAAAAGGACGGCTATACACAAGCCACGTCGTCCTTTCAATTTCGACTCGAAAACATATCCATCGGGAACGATCCTGCGAGAAGTCTTGCGAGTTAGTTCCTTGATTTTAAGAGCTAAACCGCGATTGGCTAAAAATGTTTTACGTCACGGAAATCGTTTTGTCGCTCGGGTTCGCAGACGCTATTTTTCGGAGGGAGAGAAGCGACGACCGGCAATGCGTCTGCGCTTCGCAGGCTAGAATAGCCTTTACTTTCCCGAGATCTTTAATTTTCACAAAGAAACTTAAGGATTCATGCGATTCGGCGCGGCGATGGGAAGCACTTAACAGCGAAACTGTGCTCGCTCACTTGCTTCAGATGAGAAGACTCACGAAAGTATTTGAGTGAAATAATTTTCGTAAGAGATGGTGCTGTTCCAAGATGTTTGCATGGTCTGTTATTTATCCAACAAAAGGTAAACATTCTCGAGAACAGGAGCAACCGCGGTGGACCGTAAAATCTTTTAGATTTCCCGCTGAAAACAGCTGCATTAAAAAATAACAACAACAATAACAATCGCCTGTTAATCCTACAAACAAACGTGGCCTGTGAAACTATGTAAGAACCAGAAGAAAGCGACATATTTCAAGAACAGTCCTTGACCAAAATGCACTGAAAAAACTAACGGAGGAACCGTTGCCAACTAAGAAAGTAAGAAGAAGAAAAAAGGTTCTGGAAGAAAAAGAGCGTGCAAGTATTCGAGCATAGTATTTGACCTTGCGCGTGATCTATTTTAGCTACTTGTCGAATGGTTTCGAGATAAACTAACAGCGATTTTCCAAAAATTGATTCTTTTATGGCACTGCTCAAACTCTTAAACACAGGATCGTGAAGACTGTGAAAAAACATTCGCCCTTGTTGTTTGTCGTTGTGTCCCTGAGAGCGCCTAAAGATTGGTTGGTCGCGACGGCGGATTCACTCGTCCTCGAGGATATTTACCTTTCCTTGGTAAGAGAACGGACAAAGCAAACTTGAAACAGACCATGAATCTTTCAGTTATTCACCCATTCTAATAGTTTCGTGAGTCTTCTCTTCTGAAGTGAAGCGAGCACACTTTCGTTCTTTTAAAAAATAACTCCTTGATAGTAGAGTGCCTCCATTCGCCGCGCCGAATCGCTTGAATCCATTTCTTTCTTCGTAAAGAACTTTGGCAAAGCGAAGATAATCAACTTTCGTCTCTGCTGGAGTTAAAACTCCTATCTGATGGCTCTTAAGCACGTAGCAACTCGAAGGAAACCATATTCATCGACTGAATCGCTAAGACGCGCGGTCAAAACAAAACTATAAAGGCCTCACTAGCCTCGCTTTCGCGCAACTAGACCCGGGCCGACCGAGAGATCCGCAATATTTGCATTCGGTGTATAGTCAGAGCGAATGGAGTATCGTAGGTTGTCTCGATCGCTTTTGTTTTGCCTTGTTCTCGAAGTAATTCTTTTGAAAGGTAAGTCATCATTATATATACGAATTTAAATATCGGCCTTTGTGAACAGTTTATAGGACCGTGTATCAATGTTGATGAAGGGAAATAATCGACTTTCTCAAATGTAACTGAATAACTCAATCATTAAGTTTAAGGAACGTAAGCTTTTATCTCACACTAGTTTGTCAGAGCGATTGTTACGAGAATTTTGTCTTGCTTAACGGTTAGAAAAAACATTTGGAACTAGTCTCTTAAGTTCAAAAAGTCTAATTGAGCACACGCTGGTTAAAATCGTCTGCATACTTTAATAAACATTAGAAGGCAAAAAGATCATAGTTGAACATAGTGGACAACAGATAGTCATCCATGTGAAGTGCGACGTTTCATATAATCAGAAACCAAATGGGTTTAAGCAAGTTCTTGGTTTAAGCAACATGAAGGAAGTTATAAGTGAAAGTGCCGTTTCGTTAGTTAAAAAAAGAACATGATTTAAATATGATTAACGAGCCCTTTGCGAGGAAGTCACATGAACAGGGGGTTGAATTTAGAAAACAAGTAAAAGTTGGCACGAAAGGATGTTTTTGAGCAGTGACAAATTTGTACGTCAAAATAGTGAAACTCATTGGAAAGGTGAGATTCTAAAAAAAATGAAATTTCTCATGTATTTTAAGTATTTTAGTGCGATCACAATAAAGGGTCTGTTTATAAAAACATTTCCGGGAAATAAGGCATGAATAATTAATTATGCGTTAAGCCTTCCCCGAATTCCCCGAAACCCGGAAACAAAAATGAATATTAAATGGCGCTTTGCACTCGAGATTTGTGTCGGGTGTTCTGTGCATTATTGAGTGTCCTGTGCAATTAATAAGAGAGGTTTTTTCGAGATTGCATCTTCGTCGTCGTCGTCGTCGTCGACACACATTTGCCTCGCTTTGAGGCGCTTGCTTACGTTTTGCCTCACTTTGACGCGCTAACGCACTTGGTGATTCGTGTGTCCTCGGCGTTCATCTTTCAAACGTTTGCTGAGGTCTGCTATACTGTCTTCGTTCATCTTTTAAAAGTGTGCTGCATTTTCGTAAAGCGTACATATTTAAGAGTTTGCTGAAGGTCTACTATCGATCTATGTTTAATGAATCTTCCAAAGCGTTCATCTTTCAAAAGTGTGCTGAAAGTTTACACACTGAGTAAAATTTTACTTGGATTAAGCCTTCATATTTTTCTTTGGAAAATGCGTGCTACTCCTGATGCATGCATCAAGCCGGGTTGTTTAGCTCGGCGTCCGTTGTGCCACAAACTAAATCTACTGAGTTGAGGCCGCCGTAGTGCCACAGAGTAAATCTACCGAGCGAGTTGTGTAGGTCGGCGGCCGTTATTCCACAAAGTAAATCTACCGAGATGTGAAGCTCGGCGGCGGCCGCTATTCGACAGAGTAAATCTACGGAGATGTGAAGCTCGGCGGCTCCATTTCATCATGACGTGTGATATTTTCGGCACTGGACAAACGAACCTTTTACCTAGGCAGGTACAAAAGTCGGGACCGCCAGTCCGGGTCGCATCAACTCGGATCGAATAAAAAAATAAAAATAAAATAAAATAAAATTGGACCCGGATCAACTCGGATCATAAAAAAATCAACTCGGATTATAAAAAATAATAATAAAATCAGGCGGCGTCACCTACCTTTCACCCGCCATTTTATTTTTTTCTCACGAACTCGTGGTTGCGTAAATTAATTTTATTTTTATTGTTATTAATTTTAATGATACACTTGTGAGCAGCAAACATACACTTCCAGTGAACATTTTCAACTTGGAAGGAGGAGAAACTATGCTCGCCCGGTACAAAGGAAATTTTCATGCCCCGAGCGAGAATCGAAATCGTGACCCGGCGTCATTTTGCCGACAAGTTGATGATTGGACACTCTTAAAAATAACTGAGAAAATTATCCAAAAGAAAAAGAAACCCGGGTTAAGGGCTGATAGGCCTTCGAACAACTGCGCCCAGTGGAACATCTATTGCGCCAGAAAAACAAAAAGTTCTTTTCACACGCCCGAAGCACTCTGGCCAGTGTCTCCTCAAATAACAACTGAGCACTTGAGACGAACCATACGATATCACGCTGATCACTAGCCTTCAAAACCTTTTCATTATGATACACAGTTTAAATCGAGGTTTCGCTGTACGTAACCCTTACGTTCAAAATATGCCATAGTCATAGTTATCCATCGCAAGAACCATCCACCCTTTCCCCTCCACTGCTACCTGTACTCCTAGCAAACTTATTGAACGCACTCTCCTAAGCTCCGATTACCCCTAGTACTAAATATAGTTCAATATCCTTCTTGCATACTTATTAGCATTTAGTTATGGGAAGTAACCCCAGACGAGCAAGCACGATGGGGAAGACACGTAGGTGCTAATAAAGTAAGCAGAAGGGGCGGGTGGGTGGGGGCGACTCCAACTTAAGTTAATCAAACTGACAACTGTGAATAATTAACGCATGCTTATATACTATGCGCGAGGTCTAATGAATATTAATAAGGTATAAATAGTTCAAATCCTTCTTGCATACTTATTAGCATTTAGTTATAGGAAGTCACCCCTGACTGCGCCTATCGCCGTAGAATCCCCTACATAATCCTAACATAAACGCCATGATGAACTTCCCAATCCTTAACTAAACTGAACTCTCCCAACCCTAACTAATCCCCAAACCCATACGAAAAAATCTTACAAATCGCCACAAGTCGATGAGGGTTGTCCAAGACTCACCACTTGTTCAAGTCGTGAAAGTCGTGGTGTTTGTGTTTCTGTGTGCTTCAACTTGTACGAATGGTAAAAGTGGTTAGATCAGCCTTTCAATTCATGCGATTGGTACTGGTGGTGAATGGGTGATATTCCCGTGTGTTAACTTGAGATATCACATATAGCTAAACTGCATCTCACTTGCACGTGCAATTGGAGAACACGCATCAAATTAGCGACACAAAGAATTTGTTGGTAAAGTTGTCGTGAGGGGGCCATTTCAAGTGGTACGACTCGCACGAGTCGTGCAATTCACATCTGCTAGAGAGAGGTTACACGGGATCTCACACATACGACCCTCTCAGAAATAAATTTTGAGACGGAAAACCAGCCCTTCGACATAAAAGAGAAACCTACGAATCTTGCCTTTTGTGGTCACACAATACCGTCACACCAAGTGCCTAAGCTAAAGCGAAGTCTCGTGAGAAACTAGCATTGAATAATTATAACAAGAACCATTACTGAGCGAAATTTGCAAGAGTCTGCCCCTCATATCGCACAAAGGAGGACAGTCGCTTAAAGACATACCGGCATGGGAGCCAAACTATGAAAAGGCTAAGACACGTCCCGGGCACGGGGAGTCACTCAGGCCAGTCAACCTCCTTTTACCCCTGTTACATGGTATTGTACGTATTAGTATTTACGCAATCATTTTAACGCGTCGGCGGCCTCAGAATGGTAACGTGCTCGATTCAATTTAATGAAGTGAGGCGCATTGGATTATGGGAACGTGGACCACCAACCCACGTGATCCATGTTAACCTTGTCCTAGCATTGCAAGAGAAATTACATTTCTAGTTTCTAAGCCGCGTAAGGGTGGTTCTCCGGTTAGCCTAGGCTCCTACGGGACTATTGTAGATGGAAACTTTGTGCTTGATCTATTTTTGAGTCAAAGGGGCCAGGATAACCTCTAATAAACCCAATGCAGATCTCCACTACAATAATCACACATAGAGGGCAGAATCTGCTTGACACCAGGGAACAAGAAAGTGTAAAATTACCGGTACATGTGATGTTACCGCTAAAGGTAAGCCCTTTAGGAAGCAACCGGTGTCGGTTACCTGAGTTGACGCCAAACTCCCTCTCCAACACCAGCAAATAAGCTGAGAGTGCCCAGAAAGAGTCGATACCTTATGTGACGAGACATGAAACTGAGTTGACGAGTAATAACTATTCACGAATGCAAACCGGTAAAACCCGAAAGGCCGTAACCGTAACCCGTAACTGTTTGTTCTCATCTTTGCGGCTGATTAATGACGGCTTTGGTGAGGGTGACAGTGATCTTAACGCGTCTACTTTGCCCTCCCAGGTTGCCAATAATTGAGTAAGCAGGCTTGAGCCGGCTTAAATCGCTCGGCAAAGGAAAGGGGTATGGCTCTCTTCCTATGAAACGATGCGATTTCAACAAAATCTGCACTCTTTCGCGGAAAAGGGGTTGTCAACTGGACAAAACAAAACGTCCACACAATGCATATGAAAGATTATGACTCTTTCTGAAGCACAGTCAAAACGATTGAAAATCCTAACTCTCGTGTACTGATAACGCCACTTAAAAGACTATATAAATTATTTAAGACTAGAAAAGACTTAAAAGCTGTCTTATATTGATCATGACCCGTGTATAGGGACTTAGTGATCCAGTAACACCTGACGTTCCCTTCAAGTGATAAATGCCCGGGAGTAACAGATCGTCGAAAAGCAGATCTGTTTCCCTAGTGGGGATGTTACGACGGAAACTCGTGGTTCATGACTTCAACCCACCTGTGGTTACCATTGTAGAACCCCGTTCCCGTTTTCCGGAAAATGGGACACGTGTGCAAGGAAAACACCATTTCTGAACGGAATGTTCCGGACCTGAGTTTTGTTTACCATTTGTTTAAATCTTGAACCGACCGGGTAACACATCTTGGGTCTCATGAAAATACATTAGGATCCCTTCTAAAGTCCAAGGCCACACCCCAGACAGCAGGAAATATCATAATCATCGAGTTTGGAGTTTGTAGCAAGCAATCACATATACTGATAGCAATACAAAATCTAGACATGCGCACTACAAGCATTTTCATCGCTTTAATTTTGATTGTTTAACAAAGGTAAAAGAAGGGATATGTCCACCCCGTGGTTCATTCATTGCGAAACGTGCAGCGGACATGCGTGCGCAATCCCAGGGTAAAAACAAACATCAGCTGATAACACATGTCACCTGTTATCTGCGAATAACCCACTCAACAAAAAAAAAACCCGCAGGAGTTGTAACAGGCGCGCTTTTTCTTTGACGCTAAAATGAAACAAACTAAGCCTAATAAAGGTGAAGGCCAAAAGCAAGGACGGTTTTATGCGTTTGCCAAAGCAGACAGAGAAGTAGATGAAGAATCCAACATCTAAACATTATGTGTGTATGGGCTCGTCTATATGTGCTCATCTTAGCAGGAAAATTCCACCAGACAAGGTTTGGAACCGATGGACGATGCGACCACGAAAAGGAGACAGCTGCGTAACGGGCAGATATGTTCTCACAGACTCATAACGAGTCACCGTGTCCCAGCGATCTAGGAGCCGAACTTCGTAGCTTTCTAGGGCATACGCTAATGTCGACATCGCCACACCTAAACTAGGAATTCAATACCCGCGCCTTGACACAGCCCAGACCATTTCTAAATATTTGGTCTGGAAAGCAGAGAAAAATGGGTGTGGAAGTACTCTCAAAAGAGGGTAGATTAACAAGACCTTTTAAACCATGTACAAAGCTGCCCTCACAGAATAATTAACCTTATTCGAGAACAATCAACCCAGTTTAAGCGCGGCAAAACGTTTCGAAGGCAAAACTACCCTGCATTTAGCAATCATTAAAGAAAAAGAACCATACTTGTAGGAACTTCCAGTCCAGTAGTTTTGAAAACATTAATGAAGAAGTTATTCTGAACAAAACGGGGCTGATCCCAACCAGACACCAAGCCTACCACTCAACAATGAGTTACCACAGAAGAGTGAGGGTACGGGTACAAAGTGACATCCAAAACAGTCATCCTGGTTACTTTTGTAAGAATCAAAATACAGCTAGTGGAAAAAAACTTCCACGAGTGGTAGTAAGTGTTACCATAATTCACAAATATAAAATCTGGTTAAACGTGGCATTACATAAACCTGAAAACTTGTCGTCTTTAGCTCTAGCGCCATCAAGAAGACAAAAGGGCGAAAAACGTTTACCACCCCATTCCAAATACTACCAGATTGCTCCCAACTCAATGAGTCGTTAAGTCATGCACCGGTGACAAGCTGTGAACAGCTTTACTTAAAAGGTGATTATCGAAGCCCCACTCAGTAATTCTACGCCCCTATTCCTTATGCCGGACATAAGTAAACTGGCCCGACAGGGTTTATCTCTCGATAATATGGGCCGATATAAGCCCGATAGATGTTATTTTTTCACTTGTGACCATTTTCCCCGAACTCGGGCTTCCATCCACAGATATTAAACATGTCTGTATCTGTTTACCCCTCTCCGTAAACGTTAAAGGCACAAATATCGGCGTTTCTTCTCCGAGAGTCACCGAGAAGAAAACGATCAAGAGATGACAAACCGTAAAGAGACTGCAAACCCGAGCTCTGACAAAATGACCACCATAGCCCGTGTAATCGGGCTCAAAGGCAAGCCTATAGGTAAAACGCTTGTGGGGTCCCCTTCTCCAACCTCGAGACCACAGAGACACCAGAAGAAAATGTAAAAATAGTGCCTATATGCCTAATTTTGTAGATAAACCCAACAAAACGATCAAATATATATGGCAATCACGGTAACCAGGCCTTCATCGCTTGTCCCTCTGGGCAAGTATGCTAAATATGGCCCGCTTTAAAGCCGAGTTCAACCACGACTTTCCGCTGTCCAATGGTATGGAGCACCGAGCTGTGTTCGTCCGTCCCAAGAACGGTTCTCGTGTTATTATTTGCAACAACAAAGACTTCTAGACTCAGCTCTCTCCCAAACTCCTTTCGAGTTGCGTTCTTTTCTACTTTGAAATGCACTATTTATACCGAATCGAGGGAAAGAGAGACAACTCTCTCTCGGTCCACGATCGATCATGTTTTTTTTTCTTTTTTCTTCTTTAACGCCACCACGTGGCACAGAGCGACACCGCTCTCTCGGGCCGCGACCGATCATTCAGTTTTTTTTTTAACGCCACCCTGTGGCCCAGAGCGACACTGCTCTCTCGGTCCTCGATCGATCCTTTTTTTTTAACGCCACACCGTGGCACAGAGTGACACCGCTCTGTCGGTCCGAGACCGATCTCTTTTTTTTAACGCCACCAGGAGCCCATAACCTCCTGACGCCACCCCGTGGTACAGAGCGACACTGCTTTCTCCGTCCGCCACAGCCTGCGCAGAAAGCGTTTCCGTACGGTTTAGGAGCAAAGAACGAGGAACGAGAGTCAAAAACCACGCGAAAAAATGGCGCAAGTAAAAGAGAGGGGAGGAGGCACCCCGTGGCACAGAGCGACACGGCTCTCTCTGACCGCGACCGATGTTGTTTATTTTTTCCCTTATGCCACCTCGTGGTACAGCGACGCCACTCTCCTAGCCCTCGACCAAAACGTTATCTCGTCTTTTCTCTCGTATAACCAACATCTGATAAGCAAAGAGTCCTCGGTAGAAATATCGCGGCACCACGTGGAACACAGGGCAATGCTCCCAAACTCGTCGCTAAAGCCGGGTTTCTCTTTTAAAAAGGAAAGTCACGTCACCCGGCGACACAAAGATACAAAAGCTTAAGATTTTATCTGGCCGGTCCTCAACCAAAATGAGCAAGTGTTCAAGCATATAAAATAACTAATTTACCAAACATTTAAGAAAACAAACACAACTGCAATAACAAAATAGTGCACGACGCAAGATTGCAGAAAAAAGAAAGACTTGCGAGAGTAAAAGCGAATAAATTACCCAGCACGTGCTTAAAGCACGAAATAAAAAACTGGTTTCCCAGCATTGGTCCAAACAAACTAAATGAGAATTATAACAACCAGCAAAAAGACCAAACATAAGGCTCCTCAGACCAATGCAAATCCAACAACGAGGACTGAGAATACCTGAGTGTTCTGTCGAGTTTGATACGTGAGACATGGTGGAATTTTCGCAGTTCGAATGTCTGTCATCTTCGGCTTCTGCTAAGCTTGTAAAACAGCTTGTGATGTCGACGACGAAGTTGAAGTCGAGCAAATCAGTGGCACGAACCGAGCCTTGAAGAAGATGAAGACGGCATGTCGCCGTCGTAACTGGAAAGAGAGGGAAACGATCCTGAAATGTGCCCGAAGAATTAAACCCGACAATATATTTGTGAAAGAAGACCTATCTCCAGCAACCCTTGAAAAACGAGAAAGTCAACGTGCAAAGATGGAAGCAGCCAAGAGAGCAGGGAAGATCGCTTATTTTGTGTTAGATAAACTGGTTATTAGAGACAGACCTAATGTCGAGAACAGCTAAGTTATTCATTTATTACTGCTATTTCCCCCTTGTTTTTTTCTTCTTTTTTTTTGTAAATTTTGTTTTCCCCCACATTGAAAATGTCTGTCTTTCCGGAATTTTCATTTCCCTTTAACGACCTTGATGACGCTGACTTCAACCTAGCAATTTATGAAATGCAAAATGGTCCTGTTCGCTATGATGCTGATAGATTGGCTAGTTTAAGTTTCAATCCTTTACTTCACAACATTAGAACAAATCTAGCTCGTTCATTTGACCTTGACCCTGACACCAATCTCAGGGATTTATTTAGCGATGACTGTGAATATTTTATTGAAGATCAATTTAATGACATGCTATCTAGTGAAGATTCGCATATTTGTGACAGCTTTTCTCTACTGCATCTAAACATTCGTAGCCTACAATGTAATGCTAGCAAATTAACGGATCTTTTGTCTAACGTAAATTTAAAATTCTCTTTGATCGGTATTTCCGAAACTTGGCTAAATGATTCGTCGTCGTCAGTCGACATCGACGGTTACAGTTTTGTTCATAAAAGTAGGGAAAATAGATCCGGTGGTGGAGTTGGTCTGTATGTTTCTAGCAATTTGAATTTTAAATTTCGATGCGATCTTGATTTTTCGTTGCCAAACGTCGCAGAATCTTTGTTTATTGAAATTGTTAAGCCCCAGGGAAAGAACATTGTTGCTGGTGTGATTTACAGACCGCCAAACCAAAACGTTGATGAATTTTTAACAATGACCAATGTGCTATTAAGCAAGATTTCAAAAGAAAATAAGGTATGTTATTTAATGGGTGACTTTAACTTAAATCTAATGAACCACCAATGTCATTCCGTTACTGGTGAATTTTTAGATGCGCTATATTCAAATATGTTCTTTCCATTGATTACGCGCCCTACAAGAATAACTTGTCATTCGGCAACTTTAATTGACAACATTTTCGTCAACCAATTTTTCGATAGATCCAGGAGTGGACTGTTTTTCACTGATATTTCTGACCATCTGCCTATATTTTCTATTCATTTCGACACCTCAATCTCAGCATCTAATGAAACTGTTTTTGTTCGAGATGTAAATCAAGTCAACACAACTAAGTTTCTATCGCACTTGGAGAGAATTGACTGGTCTCAGTATGCCACTCTTGATGATCCAATTAACGCCTATAACAGCTTTTTCAAACAATACTCTACGGCATATGACTCATGTTTTCCTTTAAAAAAAACTAAGGCGAGCAATTACCGTTTGAGAAAGCCTTGGTTATCGAAAGGACTTCTGAAGTCGATAAGAACGAAAAATAAGTTATATAGACAGTATCTCACTAATCAATCTTTGCATTATGAAATTCGTTATAAAAATTACAAAAACAAATTGAATCACTCATTAAGAATCGCTAAACGTATATATTACGAAAAGAAAATCGATGCTTCTAAATCAAATGCCAAAGCTACATGGAGAGTTCTAAACGAAATTATTAAGACAAAAAAGAAAGCGTTTAAAATCAATTCCATCTTTAAAGTTGACAACCAAGAAATTACGGATCCAGTAGACATCGCTAATAGATTCTGTAGTTATTTTTCTAATATCGGACCTAATCTAGCCAAAGAAATTCACTCGTCTGTCTCTCACCGCAGTTTTCTCTCTGGTCACTTTTGTCAATCGGTGTTTTTTGATCCAGTGACTCCAAATGAGCTATTGGAAATTTCCAATGCTTTTCGACCAGGTAAGGCAGCTGGCCATGATAGAATTCCCATTTCCATCATAAAAAAGTCAATTCAAATTATAGCCGTTCCTTTAGCTCATATAATCAATTTATCTATCTCTCATGGCATTGTTCCCGACCATATGAAAATTGCTCGCGTGATACCACTCTTTAAAGGCGGTGATCGATCACTCTTTACGAACTATAGACCGATCTCGATTCTCCCTAGCTTTTCTAAGTTTCTTGAAAAGGTTGTTTATAACCGTCTTTATAATTATTTAAGTAAACTAGAAATTCTGTGTGATAATCAATTTGGCTTCAGGAAAAATCATTCAACTTCTTTAGCACTGATTGACCTATATGAAAAAATCTCCCTTGCTCTTGATCGCAATGAACATGCCGTTGGCGTTTTCCTTGATCTTTCTAAGGCCTTTGATACCGTCGATCATAATATTCTGCTTGACAAACTCGAACACTATGGTATACGTGGCGTGGCTCTGGACTGGGTTAGAAGCTACCTCTCCAACAGGTTGCAATTCGTTCAATTTAACGGTCAATGCTCCTCTCCTCAAACTATCTGCTGTGGTGTCCCCCAGGGATCTATTTTGGGCCCCTTGTTTTTCTTGCTCTATATTAATGATTTAAATAATGTATCGTCGCTCGTCGAGCTGATTTTATTCGCTGATGATACTAATTTATTTATGTCCCATAAAGATCCTGTCTACCTGGCAGCCTCACTCAATTCCGAACTTAATAAATTATCCACTTGGTTCAAGGCAAACAAACTCTCCTTAAACCTAAAGAAAACAAACTTTATGTTATTTAAGCCTAGACAGAAAAGGTATCATTTTCCAATGCAAGTATGCATAAACGAACAGAGAATCGAACAGGTTAAGGAAACGGTCTTCCTCGGTGTAGTCCTTGATGAACATCTGTCTTGGAAACCGCACATTTCTCAAGTAGCTCGTAAAATCTCGAAATCAATAGGTGTCATTAATAGAGCAAGATTTTTTCTACCTAAACCGTGTCTAAAAACTCTTTATTATTGTTTAGTTTATCCTTATTTTCATTATTGTATTATTGTCTGGGGATCTACGTACAAAACCAATCTTCGCCGTCTTGTCTCTTTGCAAAAGCGAGTTATCAGAATTATTTCTAAATCAACTTTCGATTCTCATTCAGACCCTATTTTCAAAGAATTAGAGCTACTAAAACTTTCCGATATTAGACAGCTAGAATTAGGTAAACTTATGTTTTCTCTTAACCATTCTCTTTTGCCTCCAAAGTTCAACAATTATTTTTCTTTAAACAAACAAGTCCATAGCTATGCCACTAGACACGCGAACGATTTTCACCTTCCCTCTTGTAGAACAAACCTCCGTAAATTTTCTGTCAGTTTCCAAGGACCTACTTATTATAACACTATAGAAAATGATATAAAAGAATCTAATTCTCTCCACTTATTCAAAACGAAATTGAAAAAAAAATTATATATGAATTATTAGTTATAAATCTTGTAGTAAATATAGTTATATTTCTTCCATGTCTGATATTATTTTTATACTTATTGTTACTTGTACCATACCTTATATTTTGTCAACTCAGTCTATGTAATTAGTTAATTTATACTTACCTTCATTGTATTTTGCTTTCGATCCTGGCCTTACTGTTACTGTTAACTTTATTTTTACTCTGAGGGAGCCCAATGTCTATAAGCCCCATGGTTTCTGTTTGGGCTTCCTCGCCACTTTCATTTTCTTTTGTGTAACTGTCTTGTTTTATCGTTATTTGTATTTTTTGTGGTAAATCAAATAAAGTTAAAGTTAAAGTTAAAGTTAAAGCATTTCTTGGACCAATTGGCTTGAACATTCGACTTGGCTGCTCGTTGGGACGGATGCTCACCCGAAACGGCGAGGCGACTCCAACTAAAGTTAATCAAACTGACAACTGTGAATAATTAACACATGCATATGTACTATGCGCGAAGTCGAATGAATATTAATAAGGTATAAATAGATTTTGTCACCTTAGACACCCCGCTTGACTGAGACAAACTTTCAATTCTGCTCAAAGGCTTTGCGATGAGCCTTGAACATGCGTTTCCGACATGAAAATTGTTCATAGATAACGTGAGATCAGGCCCAATTACTGCAATTTTAGCGGTTCTCATACACTCTCTCTAACGGCTACCGCTAAAATTGGGCCTAATACAAACTCTCGCACGTTTGTGCTCACTGCGGCCAGATTTTGGCCGTAACATTGATTGGCTGTTAGAACAATGCCACAAGATCTGATTGGCTGTTGGAAACGCCGGAAATTGAAAGCACTAAAAGCCTCGCGCAGTTGTTTTCGTGAACGATCCGCCGTCGGCGGAGAGAAAGGTCGATTTTGCTGTCTTTTTTATTGTTTTATGGTCTTATGGAAGGAAAATGTGCCTTAATGTTTGCCATGGAAATTCAGAAATTCATATGGTTTATCATATCTTCCCAGGATTTGCTTTATTTACGGAACTAATATGAGTCTGTCTATCGCGGAGTTGAATCCCTTTGCAAGTTGTTGCTTGCTAACAAGGTGCCTCGATTGTAAATCAAAATACTGTACATCTTAAAAGTGGTTTCATGTGAAAGTTTACACGGAAATGACTTTTCTGAACGGGGTACGCAAGCGGAGGCTCATTGCTCATTGCGAAATAAACCTCAGCCGCCAACTGTAAAGTATTAGACGAAAAACATCGCATCGCTTTTCAAGGAATTTTTGTAGGCATAATAATAAAAGCTGGTGGCGCTAGTGTTAAGGTAACAGACTTGTTTGCCTTCGCTTTTTGTAAAAAAATGAATAAACCAGGAAAACTGGTGTCCTCGCTCGTTGGCTGTTTGCTGTTTGTTAATTTCGATTAATAAATTTAGCGAGCCAAGTTTTTAGACCTGCGGTAAAACAGAGTAAAACAACAACACAACTAGGTGAGGAGAACTACAAAGTGTGTTTGTAATATTGTTTTTCGTTTTGTTTATAGGTCAGTTGAGCATGCAGTTTTAGAAGTGTCGTTTTGTTTTTCCAAAGTGGCAGATAATGCATGTTTACCTGGATTTATGAAAAAATATACTTTTAAGTAAATTCGCAAACTGCAAGTGTACGCACGGGACTAAATCAGCTACATTAAATGCACTTGAGAACTCGTTTTCTTTGTTCTGAGATTATTTATATATCCTTTGAAAAATTTCAAGATATATTGCTCCGAGATTTTTTAAAGATTTATGTACTGAAAATCGGAGAAAATAAGGAAAATATTAAGGCAACAAGAAAAATATTAAGGCAACAGACAAATACCTATTTCAGTATTTTAAATTCGAGCGCGCCTAGCCAAAATATGAAAAGTAAAACATCTTGTCGCCGTCTTTTCGAAACCTTTTTACCTTCTAGGCCAACAGAAATAACCTTCGAGATCTCCTTTTATCTCGCAAAAAGTTAAGTGTGATTGTGCTGACTGTTTAATTTTTAGTCAAAAAAATTAAAAGATAAAAGCTATTTTTCAAGTCAGCGAGTCTGCAATTCTGCATACTAAAAAGACGAGCAACGGAAGTAATTTTGGTTGGCTGATTCGGCAAATGTAAATCAAACAAAAAAGTGGGCGGAAGACGTTTCGTAGAAGGTTTGTATCAGGCTCTCTTTTCGTTTCGCCTTGCCCGCCGGAATGTTATTTTCAAAGCGAAATGAAAATAGAGTCTGATCTCAGGTTATTCATAGAATAACCGACCCTGTCAATGGCTGAAGACTACTGAAATCGGATCCGTTTCTCTGTCTTAGATAGCACTGTACTGAAACTTGACATTTCTGAGTGTAATCCTCCAAAACAAAAATTGCTAAAGAGAAAATCGAGTTTGTATGTGCTTCTCCCTAGCCTCTAGCATAGGTTCTAAGCTGAAAAGCACACCAACATCAGCATAAACCGGAAATTGTGTAAGTCAATTGCAGCGTTAAAAAAAAGCACTTTATTTGAGTGCCAATGTATTTAGCACGAAAGTACTAATTGGGGACACTATATTTTACGTCTCCAACTGGAGACGGGACCGCCATTTTACGTGGTCATCCAAGCCACGCGTAGCCTGCGAAGCGCAGACGCATTTCCGGTCGTCGCTTCTCTCCCTCCGAAAAATAGCGTCTGCGAACCCGAGCGACAAAACGATTTCCGTGACGTAAAACCTTTTGTTTTGATGTAGGCCAATCAGATCAAAGGATAGAATACAGCTCGAGTGACTCCTCGCGACCTCGCGCGCTGAAGTGTCTTGGATTTTGGAGAGAATTACCAAATACGCTTTGGAACGTGAATTTCACGACCATAACAAGGTTTCCTGCGACGTTGAATGCTGACTTCTTTATGAAGCAACTGCTTCTTAAGCTATGTATGTGATGTGGGCCTTTGGTTTCGCTTTATAAAATACGGTAGTACGTGACATAAACAAAACCTGGACAAAATAATCGCTACAGCGAAAGGAAAGCAACATAGCTTAATGACATCGCGCTCAGACTTATTTATTTCAATTTAACCAGCGCTGACAAAAGGTGGTGAATCAATTACACAGACACATCCTTGACTGATTCAGAAATCTCTAACAATCGCTCGTTAATAATTCTAGTATCGCCACAACACAATGATCTGAAATATTATAAACCTGGGCCAGACCCAGCGTGAAATAAATAGTTACAGCAGTAAATAGATCATAGTCAAAATGACATTTCAGCTACGACGCTTCTACTCATCTCACAAAAAACTATGGAAATGAGAACCTTGAAAAGAACATGTATTTAAAGAAATATACCGGAGCAAATATAAAATGCTTTCCATCTGATCAAAGTTCTATCTGAACCAAGAAGCAACCACGCATGGGAAATCAATTACCACATGTCCTACCTTTCAAAGATAAAGGATATCTACTAAAAAATATCTAAAACGGCACACGACAAACTATCGAAGAGTTCTCCAAGGCATACTTTCCTGCCAGGAACCAGAAAGGAACAGAAGCAACAAACGGCATGATGCGTCGACTGTCATTAGGACAGTTATCGTTTCGAATATGATCAAAACAACTACGTCTGATAAATCATTGACTCCGTAGGCAAATAGATGAAAAATGTCCTCTAATCTTTTCTTCGATATGAATCCTCTTGATACTTATTTCGTCAATCAGTCCCACAATCCTGGCAAATTAACTTTCGTAAACGCGTCGTTCTGAGAAAAAAGGACGGCTATACACAAGCCACGTCGTCCTTTCAATTTCGACTTGAAAACATATCCATCGCGCACGATCCTGCGAGAAGTCTCGCGAGTTAGTTCCTTGATTTTAAGAGCTAAACCGCGATTGGCTAAAAATGTTTTACGTCACGGAAATCGTTTTGTCGCTCGGGTTCGCAGACGCTATTTTTCGGAGGGAGAGAAGCGACGACCGGAAATGCGTCTGCGCTTCGCAGGCTAAGCCACGCGAAGGTCTAGCCTGTTGCATTGCAAAGGGAGTACCTTCATTTCTCGGTTATTTTATTATTATTCCGGCCCCAGGAATCGAACCCGCGACCTCCCGCTCTGCAGTCAACACGCTCTACCGACTGAGCTAACAATGCCGCGGTTAATAAGAGCGTAATAAGAGTTGCCTTCGAACTTAAAAAAAAAAACGAGCATCCTTTGCCTCTAAATTTAACCAAATAAGACTTTTATGAATAGCTATGACGTCCTGCTATCCATACATTTCTTAGTAATGCCGTCGGTATTATATACATTTTACCCACAGTCATGACGCCGCCGTTATGAATAAAATCACTCATCTTGACAGGTTTTTCCATGTTTGACCTTGTCTTGGCACAGGCTAATGATTTTCAAGATATATGTTATATAAACAAGCTAGATTTTGCTTCTTTTGACGACAAAAATCTTCAAAGACGATGAAAATTTGTTGACGAACCTGACTTTCCGTTACAAACTCTTATACAGATCAAGTTCAATAGTGCAAAGCGCTATTACTCTAATTGTAATTTCCATTTTAGTCAGTCTTTTGTCCGCTTAACAACTTTAGTGTTACAAATTTACACTTATTATCACTGATAAACCTTATTGGGAAATACTCCGTGCAAAAGCAAACAACCTTTTTACCTGACCTTCCTTTCAGAAAGAGACGGTTTAAAAGAATGGCGTGGGTTTTTCCTTCGTCGTCGAATCGCCCTCTGCTCTTTAAAGCGCATGCCTGTACTGGCGGAATATCACGTGATCGATTTCCAGCAAATTCATTGGCTTAGAGGCAAAATCCCCTTGATATATTGTCGAGAACAAAAGGCAGCTTTTTTCAGTCGGTAGCGTTAACGTTGTGGTTTTGTTGCCTCTGTGAGTGATCGACAATTATTTTGGTCGAAATGTTTAGTGATATGTGTTGTCTAGAGGATAATGCATCCCGGAACTGTCAGACAAACACAGTGGCTCGATCCGCGATGGCTGGTTGCGAGAAGAAGACATGCTAAAAAAGTGGGTAATTTTTACTTTTTGTGCTTTTCTTTTTGTAGTGCAAGTCACAGGAATTTATATAGCAGTTGAAGAAACACTATTGGGCTTTGTTTTGTCGAGTAAGCTTTTATCGAGGTGAAAGGAAGAAGCAGTTTTGTGAAACGTATGGACCGTTTTGGTGCTAAATTGTACAACTTGACCGTTCGATCTGTACAAGCACGTCCACACACGTCACTGTAAACACCTTCGAAATTTTATGCTTAATAGCTTTTATTGCAAAACACTAAGACAAATTAGAAAATTTAAAATCAGAGAAATTGCTTTGATTTAGTAATATAGCATAGTTTGCACCCAGTTGCAGGAAAATGGCTGTAAATTACCGTATCGGTGTATTAATAGATCGTTTTCACTGTCACGCAACAAAAAAATAAATTGAAAACCGTCCAGTGAAAGAAGCCAAGAAAATGATATGTTATAAAAGACTAATATTTAAACAATTTGTCCAAGTCTCAGGTCTTTTTGACCCACAGTTTCTGAGTTATTTGCCGAAACGTTTCACGCATCTTTGTAGAGCTTTGTATGGAGACGCCATATTGGTGCACAGTTTTGGTGCACCAATATGGCCGCCGAAAGTCAACAAAAACATCTGGAGTTCACTTGTTCTATAAAAGCTCCTTCTTTTCACTCGAGAACTAGCCTACGTGCGCATAAACACCGCCGTAGCCAGTATGAGGCGAACCGAGGCACTCGCCTCGGTAAAATTTTACCAAATACTGTCGATTTTTATTTTTTTTATCAGACTGATAATATTAGAAGATTTCATACGGCTGATTTCGTACAACGGACCGTGTGTTCGCCTCGGTTGTAGTTTCTTCCTGGCTACGGCCCTGATAAACATATCTTCTAATACTTGAAATGGTTATACTGCTGAAAATCAAGAGGAGAGACTTTTTTTCAACGAGACAGCATTCCCATTTTGGTGTCAAGCACTGTGAAAACTCGGAAGTTCAAATTGCTGTATTTTCGAAATGAAACATGCTATGGGACTGAAAACTTGTACAAAGATTAACTTTTTGTTTATCTTCAACCTAGTGTAAATAAGAATTCGTAAAACCTCGCTATTTTGACTTTACAATTTGATGACGTCACTGTGAAAACCATCTATTAATTTTCATTCATCAAAGCAAAACAAACCTGACTGTTCAAGGATCGCAGAAGTTTTTGGTTGGCCCAAGTCTCGTGCTTCCAGGCTGTCTCGGTATAAAAACGGTATATGTATAGAGGGAAAGAAATATTCTTTGACTTTTCTTGGCATATATGAATTAAGTTGTATCGAGCTCGCAGGTTTGTAAAGCACGTAGAGTGCTGAAATTCGACAATATTCAAACAACATCTCTTGTTAAATTAAATCAAAGATTACATGTACATGTAAGCTTATAGCTTTTTAAAAATGGGCGATTGCTTACTATCGAATTTCGATCTTGTAAAACTCCATTTTGATCGATCCAACATTATTAGAAATTTCAAAATTATCTATGCCAGAAATTTTTCTCTTTGCTGTGTCCAGCTACGTACTGTACATTCAAACTTGCAATTAAAAGGATCGACAAATCGATTATAATATTCTGTATTTTAAATTGGTTTCGAGATTATCCTCAACGAGGTACACAAGGGTATAGGTTTGGGTTTTCTGTGGTTACTTCTTTGCTTGTTGTTGAATCAATAACAAGGCAATGAAATATTGACATATTCTCTATTTATTTCCTTTTTTTTCAGAGAAGATGAATTTGATCCCAAATCAAACGATAAGTGCACTAACACTTTTCGAAGTTTTCTTATGATGAATTAACTAAAAGAAGATGCCGGTAGTTTGTCTTTGGAGTACCTGCTGTATCAGAGTGACAATAATATGAATAAAGATCTTGCTCATGGGAAGACCTGGGTTTTTACTCCTTTGTAGTAATTTAGCATGTACAATAATCACTTCAGCAACCAGAACATATTTACAATCCTGGCATAATTATTTCAACCATTATGTTCTCTTCCTCGTCATATAGGGTGTTATTTCAAAGTTTTTGCCCACAAAATACTAGTTCACTACCAAGATTGTCAAAAGAAAACTAGCGGCAACACTACTTTGAAGCATTCTGCAGACATGGTCAAGTACACCCATTTGGAAAGTTCGAGTCTTTCCAGTCTGATTTGCTAGGCGGTCATATTTTTTCCATTTATTCATCATCAATTCAACGTCAAAGTTCATATGGGCTATAGTGCATTATTACATACAGTAAAAACCCGCTAGTAAGAACGTGAAAATTAAGAACCTGTTGGCCTAAAATTTGCCATTTATACCCCCTATAAACAAGAACTGTTTATTCTAGAAAATTAAAAACAGGTTCTTACTTTTTAAAATCATATTAGTGAAATGCAGCCCCAAAGCTATGCAAGAATCCTGTTCGGAGAAATAGGAGCTTGGCATTGCTGTGCAAATAAAAGTGCTAATTTATTGATGTAATAAAAAAATTAATTAAGTGCAAGAAGTTATAATATTGTTGTATCGCATTTTGAAATACTTTACATCAATAAAACACAGCAATAAATCAGCGTATTATGCAGTCTGAGGTACAGTGGTAAGTGAACAATATAAAAAGGATCCCTCCTTTGACCTTAGAAGCAGTTTTTCTGTCAACCTCAAAGTTTTTGTTACAGTTAAGGCTAGGCAGCTACGCGAAATATGTAAATGTATATATAGAGAATACTTCATGGAAAGTGTGGGCGTACGGTATTTACGCACGAGTTGTTGACGTATCAGAAATCGAACGAGTGAGCGCAGCGAAAGAGTGAGATTTCTGATACAAAAACAACGAGTGCGTAAATACCCGTACAAAGCACTTTCCTTATGGTATTTTTTTTACTATATAT
>NC_133210.1:21741952-21756952 GCF_958299795.1 Porites lutea | reverse complement strand
TTGCATGAATTAAAGCAAAGGTCAAGGAGTAGTGACGTCACTGGACGGCATTAACGGCCGGTCGATTCAGACGTTACTGAGGGAGTAATAACGACTCGAAGTAATCGGATGACATTCAGGCTAGGTTCACGCACTCGTGCGTCTTGTTTCGTGTTTCGAATGACCTCTGTAAAACGCAATGGACAGCGCTAGCGGACTCACGGACTCTTTTTCAAGTGGGGCCCTACTTTCAAATACGCAAGGATAAAAGAAATAGGAAATATATAAACGAACAGGAAGCCTTAATAAATAAATAAATAAATAAAATAAATAAATCCGATTAGAGATCAATACTATTTTTTCATTTTGTTTTGTTTGTATAGGGCGTGTTTTACTCAGAATTTGATCTCTTAATGTTCAACTTACAGTTAAATTAGTTTCATCGATTGGTTCATTTTAATTTTAAAAAAATAATAATAATGCAAAACTATACCCTCATAGCCTCTACGAGGATTCCAAACGTTTCCACCATTCATTTGAATGACTGAGTATTAGGCGGACACAAGGGCAGACACGAGAGCATTCCCTGCGGGTGGGCACTTTATAAGACAGGCTTCACTTTAGTCTGACTTAACACCAAAATTAAGGACTGTTATGTTCATAGATTGCATTCACAGCAAAACGCTTTTTTCAAATACATTTTAAAGCCCAAATGTACTGGACGTAATTTTGGTTTACCGGCTCAAGAAATGTGCCTACAGTCCTGCTGCAATATTTTAATACTTTTATCATCAGTGTGATGTATTTAGTATTATTATATAGACACGAGTGTTTTACTGGAAAATATACCACTCGTAAAATTCATAAAAACTACATCCGGGACCCGAGTGGTTTATTTTCCATAATCTCACACGTGAGTTTATCGATGATTTCATTGATATCAAGTTTGTCTCTTAAATTGTACTTGAATTCGTTGGTGTATCATCGAAACATCTTCGGGTCTTCCTCGAAAGTCTTCGAAAATCTTCGGAAATCTTCGGACATCTTCGGAAATTTTCGGAAATTCTCGGAAAATGTTCGGGAACGTTCGTCTGGCCTTCGAACAATTTTGGAAAATCTTCGGAAATCTTCGGAAGGTGGTCGGAAATCTTCGGAAAATCATCAAAAACGCCCGTCATCAGCATGTCTATATAATAAAAAGAACATTACACTGCGGCTTGAAGATATGAATTTTATTTTCGAGTGGCAAAACAATATTTTACGAACGAGCGCAGCGAGTGAGTAAAATATTGTTGTTGCCACGAGAAAATAAAATTCATATCTTCGCGTCACCGTGTAATATCCTCTATTTAAAGGAGCTGTATTACGAAATTCATCAAAATTCAAACAGTGGAAACTGCTACCAAACTGGTGAAACTTTAAAGTAACTGAAATAACTACCGCTCAAAACATTAAAAGAAGGTATAGATAACACAGCAAACACAAAACAAGGCACCGGTGGACTGTATAAAATATATAGATTTAGCCAGGGCTAAAAGCGAAGCTCCCGTTAATAAATTCATAATTTAAATCAAACAATAAACTTGTAATCCACAGATCAGGGCATATTCATCTGACTTTTGAGGCAAAAGCTGAGTGATTTTACAGAAAAATCAGAATTTGACCGACTAAGAGTGAAACAAATTTTACATCGAGTTATTAAATAGTCTTATTTGTGCACCGAAAAATAGCAGTCATGTTTGATCACAGTAGATTAGGCCTGGAAAACAAATAGACCTATTCGTGTATTGTATTTGCATTAGCTGTTGCATCATAATGTGGCATTCACCAGTCTCTCCAACATTGCTCCGTTAGAGAGACTATGGATAACTGGACAACCCCGAAATATAGTTTTAAGAAACACATGCGCCACGATAGTCCTTGGTGGCAGCCAATTTACACGTTGCATTCCTCTGTCTAAAAGAGAGGCCAAAATAAAAAATCAGACCGGATTTTTTGTGTTCGACAAGTTTAGTTTACTAGTACATCTTGGCGACGAATCTGGTGGCGTGTAAACCAGCCTTTTAAACATACTTTTTCTCATCACGTCTCAGGTAAACAGTACTATAAGGCCCTTTTTTATCATACAGACCTCGGACAGAATTTGTTCTTTTTTGCCCTGTTTAAACCTATAATTCTTCAGTTTTTTCACAATTTTGCAAGAGAATTTGCACTCATTCAATATCCACGACGATCAAAGCACGCGCTTCCTTTGCACAACAAATTATAGCATTGAATTATAAAGCGTTTTCATGAAGAGAATTCTATAATGCCGGGACTTTTCTGTTAGAAAAATCTTGTCCTATGTGATATGCAGGGTAATAATTTTGGGCTTTTAATGAAAACGATAAAAAAAATTTCCCAAAATCACTTTTCGGCCAGCCGGACGCGCGGGTTCTCACTTTTGACAGGCACCAAATTAGCAGTACGATCAATAGAGTTACCATTTACGCTTCAACATGATAGATATTGTTATGTTTAGGTTTTATTTCCTTTTATTCATTCAACTGTGTATGATTTTGTCATGTGTAATCTTTAAAAGCGAGTGATATTTACGCGCGGCGTTTTGAGTATTCCTACATGCGATGTTTATGTTCGACTGGAAACAACCGGTGCAGCGATGAAAATTGCGAGAGGGACTACTAACAATCAATAAAATAAATTTAATTCGGTGAAACATGTACAGAGACAATAATTTTCATTCACGAAGAGAAGTATTGAGAGTAAAGTGTCTCAGAAAATCATGAGTCAGGTAAGCATAAGCTTATTTGTGTTTTAAGCCGGCTTCCCGGTGTTCGCTCTTTTTCAAGATGAACTCGAGGTAAGAAAATCGCTCAGAGCTTTCTGTTTACAGCCAAAATCATAACTAAATAATCTTCGGAACCTTTTCTTTGAATTTGCGGGTCAAAAAATGTCTAAAGGCTTTTTAAACCTGATACTATTGTAGGTTAGATCATTGCTCGTGTATAAACTTAAGCCGCATAAACCATACGCTCGACTTCAGGAAACCGAAAAAATAAAAGACACATCAAAGACAATAATTGCTCAGGCTTACCAGTCGAGATGCTGCTTCTGAAGGTCATCAAGTGTTCCAGAATCGCTTGAGACTTTTCAACCCTCTTACGCCTCAAGCAAGGGCAAGTGAGTAAGCTCACTTTTGAAAACGATGCCATCCGAAATCGGATTTCCAATGACTTTGACAAGCGGTGCATTTGTCAACAAAAAGCGCAATAAACAAACCAGCCACGAATTACAGAACAATCTTGATAGCAGCTGTATTTCATTTTGTACACCAAGTAGAAAAAGACAGTTTAAAACATCACAAGATGACACAAAACTCTGTCAGCTCCAGCTATCAGTAAGCAAGTTTCCAGACGCTGCATAAATTTTCCGCATAAACTCACCTGTCAAATTTTGACCAATCAGAACATAAAAATTGGACGTAGAGCGTGATCAACGCGTGACAGTGAGAAAAGTCAAAAGCGATTGCTTTCCCTGCATGGAAATGTAAAAGCCGGTTGAATTTTCGCGTCCGAGGTCAGTTCGAAATCAACATTTTAAAAGCGCGGCTCATGAAACACGACTTATTTCATATGCATTTTAAAAAAATTGAACTTGGGCCTGCGATTATTTGAAAAGTAGCAATTTGTCAGCGGATACCTTCAAAGAATTACTCGAACTCAGAGGATCGATACCTGAGCCCGCGATACGGTCAGGCGATACTGGTCATCAGAAACACTATTTTGATAGCTGTCAATTAATCAAAACATGGATGTACAATATCAGGTTGCAGGCTTCCAAACTAGCTAGTAAGCGTGAGATTAAACATTGGTATGCCTGTGGTGCGGACGGACGGAAGGTCGGGTGGTCGGTGTACGGTCACGTGATTGCCGAATTTTCTACGATGGATAGATTTTCTATAAAGCTATGGGGTTTCGAATTGAGCCCGTGATCAAATAAAATATCAGCGCAAAACTTTAAACACTACATGACCTCAATGGATAGAAAAATGAGCCTGCGATCCACTCAGGTGATGATGGTCAGCGTATACTCTAGTTTGACAGCTGTCAATTAACCTCCATTAGAATGGCGAATATTCGAATTAACAGACATGTAGTGAAAATGCCAGATCGTGTACCTGAGCGAGCCTGAGCCCACGTTATTAGTTTTCTGATAGTGGTCTGCACATGTCCCATTTTGACAGCTGTCAATTGACCTTAATTTGGCTTGCTAGTGTAACTTTAAACGACTGTCAGCCAACTGACAGCCTTGCCCGGCGTAGTTTCGTTTTTATGTTGAATTGGTAGGAGTGACATATTATATTAGCTTATATAAAGGGGCAAAACGACTGGTCTTTTGTCTGAGCCCGCAAGACGGTCATGTGATAATTGTCAGCGGATGTCTGATTTTGACAGCTGTCAATCTAACCGTACTCATACGGATGGCTTACATAACTAAGAGGCTAGTCAAGTTGTGCAAGATCTATTGTGACATTTGACATCGGCTTACATGAAGTGTGTGTACGGGTGGGCGTACGCTACGTCATAACCAAATTTTCTCGGATGGATAGTTTACCAAATTTTCTTACCCATGGTGCTCCGCTGCGCGCTTCGCGCGCGCGGGAGCTCCGCTATTAAGGAAGATTAAAACGGATTGCAATACACTGTGGCTTTGAAAACCTATTGCCTAACACTTTTCTTTTTGTTTTGTTTTTTTATGTCTGTAATGTTTGATATAATGCATTTCTTTGACATGAAGCTGTGATTTTGCTGTGATTTACTAGTAATTTCGTCACTAACGCTAAGTTCCTTTGCGAATAAGGAAGTCTAATATAAAATAGGCAAGATGAACTACCACTACCAAAATGACACGGCCCCTTTAAAGGGACTGTGACACGCTTCTGCGCAGGTGCGGCAACTTGATTTCTCTCCGGCGAACAGTTTTTCAAGATTGGCGTTTGGTGAAGAAATCCTCTTCCATCGACCCGAGAGAGCCATAATATCAGTATTCAAGAGCTATTTGGTCCATTTGGGAAGTTTTAAACGCCATATTTTGTACTTTTGTGCAAGCATTGTCGAGAAAATTTGAAGTCATTGGGGAGAACCGTACGAAGCCAAGTTCGTTGTTGTCAGTGTTCCTACAAACGGATCAAATGTGGCCTTTAATGTGGTCATCTGGCTTTCATTTCTGTCTATCAAGGTTCTCCAGTCAACTATCTACCTTTGACGGATATTTTTCCACGATAAATATGTAAAGAGGATTTAAAAAGCGTGTGAGGTTTGAGGAGACAAACCATCGAACATGAAACGTTTTAACAGGCATTCGATTTATGACTCTGATCCGTAGTTGTACAGTAGAAACTACTGACAACAGGCCGCGCGATCTTTACTGATGTAGTTCACTGGGAATGTTCCTTGTATCTTTTCTGTATGGGCGTAGATGTTTAAGAATTGATCTTTTAAAAATAAATTGTTCCCTGAATATATGGTTCCGTTTAACATCTGGCTTCTTTATGTGTTGAATCGATAACGTTTGTTTTGCGGAACACGCAACTCAACGACTCGGAACGAATTTTTTAATTTGCTGATAAGCAGTTGAAATTTATGCCATAGTTATGGGCTCCTGTTTATTCCTTTTTTTTGCGTTGTTCTTTTACAATAATCTTTATACTTATACGTTATGTGGCTACTATTGCAATGAAAGCGTTTTATGATGAAGCGCTAAGTATTGCTTTCAAACAATGCTACGATTTTCAGCCGGTATCAATCGACTGAGCTAGCCGACCGCATGGCATGGCTTATTTTATCATAGCGCGCATTTAGCTGGCATTTTAAGCAAAACGTTTGCCTCATCCTATTCGGAGACTGGTTTTCTAGCGTGGGTACTTAAAAATACACGTAGGTAAATGTTTGTTTCAAAGCAGGACAGGGTTGTTAATCTTATTCTTATCATCTGCAACATTTATCTGCGGAATACCAGAGGATAAATATGAATTATGGGGATATATATAAAATCGAACATAAACGTCCGGAAGACTCCCACTTCGCGAACAATGAATCTTAAATTATGTAAATTTCCTCGCGTGCAGCTTACTCGCTTCCGATTGGTTCAAAGACAATCAGCTACTGTCACAGCTCACACATGCGCACAATCGTGACACAGTCCCTTTAAAACCCACTGCAAATCACGACGGTGTATAAGGCTCGCCAGGGCCTATCAGTAAACAACGAAGTTGAATTGAAGGAATTAAAGGCTTTACTTAAAAAATATTCATGTCACCATTTCGCCGGAAAAACAAAATAGTCGGCACCTAAAAATAGACCGTTCATCTTTATCTCGATGAGGGTGAATCTTTGATCAATCGGTGAAAGCCGTAACTGCTATAGGGTTTTAAGGCGTTTCGATACAGTTTTTCAGAGGCCATACCGATATTTTTCAATCGCCTTAAAAGTGGTTTTTTCCTTGTCTGATCGCTATAAAATTTTCACCTGCAGTTGCCTATGGATTGAAATTTGTGAAAATTTAATTTTAAGTCAAATCGATATTACTATGACAGCAATAAACAAAAAACTGTGAAATTGGTAAAAGCACAGGCGGCCCAAACTCACGTTACGAGGGAAGGGTGTAATGTAATTTACATACCATAGGTGACGCACCGGTGTCGCGTTACAGGCGACCGTTGAAAATATAAGAGACTTTGTATGAGAAATATATTACTGAGATCTGCGAACGCTAAATAACGCTAAGCCTTACTTTTTCTTAAATGAAATGAATAAAAAAAGACTTACCTGCAATGTATTCCACTGCATTTTGGTGTTTGATTGTCGTTTACTGTTTTTTTGGCTTTATTGCGTAACTACTGTTACTCCTTTCATAGAAGGGAGTGAAGGCTGGTCACTTCGATCTGTCGGGGTCCTGGACCAGTCGCGACAAGAATGCCGTTTTTTCGCCGAAATTCAAATCCACTGCAAATTTATTCTATCCAGGACTACGTTCACCCGGGCGATCATATTCAACCTACTTATGAAATGACTCCTGGATTCAAACCTTTAGCTTATATTATCAAAAATGAAGCTTTCTTCATTATAAAAAAGACTTATGTGTCTTGGCAGGCAAATAGTTATCCTTTTTTTGTGTCAAAGAAGGGTAAAAGAATTAGCAAACTTGAGAAAGCCGCAAAAAATTTCGTGGTAGAGATTTACTCAGTCGGAAAATGATTAAGTTAATTTAGTTGAGCAGGATCAATTCTGCGCCGTATGTAGGCTTTTCAAAGAGTCACATTCAAAGATACGAATCTTATGGCCGATTAAATTGAATTCGAATGATAGAAGGCAGGAAATTAAAACTGATATTATAATTAACAAAGAAATGAAAAACGATGATAACCGACGGCTGCATGATAGGTCGTGTTGTTTATTCAAACTTGTAAGTTAAATGAAATCATTGACAAGTAACTTTTAAGAAAAGTAGAAACCTAGCGAAGCAAACGTCTGAATGAAAAACGAGAGAATCTAGATTCAGACAGCAAACATGGAAAACGGAATAGCAAACACTATAAAAATTTCGAGTAAACAGTGCATAAAAGCAAGATTGCAGTCCTTACAGCGCGCTCGCTTGTCTCCACGTCGGAATGTTAGAATTACAGAAAATTTTTTTAGGGGACTGGGCCCCAGGGGACCCCGGACCCAGTCACTGGTGCACAAGGGTGAAGGACGGGTTCACACTCTTCGATTTTTGGCAGGTAACTCCACCACATTTTTCTTCTCCTTTTCTCCTCCACAGACTCCTCACGGTCGGTGTACTCGGAGTTGCCTGCGGAGGAGGCTAGGGTAGGGTCGACTTTAAAAATTGTGCGTAGATATCAGTCTTAAAGAAAGCTAACCGAAGCCAGTTTATAAACATTTTTCTTGCATCACAGCTCTAGCTCAGACATCCATAACTGCAAGAAAACCAAGCGCAACAGTAGCAGAAGGATCAAGCCTCACCCTCGAGTGGGATTTTTCTCTTCAATCCAGTGACAGTTTAAGGGAGATTGTTTTTGGTCTTTGGGAAAAAGGCTATACAAGTTCGTTCTTTATTACGGTAACGCAAAGTCGTGGAGCCGTTGTGAATCCTGAACTGAGTAAAAAACACCCAAGCTATGTGGGTCGAGTCTTTTGGGTGGGGAACATTTCCAGATCATATGCCGCGTTCCGCTTGGTCAACGCAAGACTCTCTGACAGCAAAACATATGGGTGTCAGCTTGGTGTTGGTGGTTTTGGACAAACTAGAGATTCCAAGATGTCTTTAGTTGTCGAGGTAAGAGATGTCTTTAAGTTATTATGAAATTTTCCAAGTCTGTGAATCAGAATCTATGCACAAACAGCTCTATTGATATGCTTAGGATTTCATTGCGGCAGTTACCTTTCTAAGAGCCACCTTACGTTAATATGTTTATTAGAAAAGTTATAATTAATTAAGAGAGTGAGATAAAGTTTTTTCGCGATATTTCTTCGCAATGTTATTACATGGCTAGAAAAAAAATCCTATGTGTTAAGTTGTTGTGGTTCAACTTTGTCCTTGGTTTACATATCATCTTCCATTGTGTTAAACTTATTATCTTACTTAGGCCCTTTAAAAAAAAAAAAACAGAATACTCTTTGCTCTGCGTCTCCAAAATTATGTATAAGCGTTGTCTCCAATTTTTCGGCGGACGATTGTCCAAAGTCCCGAGGGAAATTGAAAAAATGTTTAGGCAAAAATTTGGAGTGATATTTTACCAGCACCTGCTACGCAGGCTAGACTTAGGCCTAGGCCAAACATCAAAGTTTTCATTAGATGAACCAAACTCTAATTTGCGTCGACCCAAGTTAAGTTAAGATCGTCTGTTTGGGTCATCAGACGTCGAACTTTGTACGTGTCGAACCACTCAACTGAATCAGACCAAAAAGCAATTTTAATAAATTTTCTCCTAAAAAGGCTAAATTACATTATCGTACAAATTTTAAATTTGTTAGTTTACTTTATCGCAAATGAAGATCGACGTTTGTCTCAGAGAGGATCTTCAGACGTTCTCTCTGTCAGAAGCAGACGGATTGAACGCGTTGGACGATCCAAACGTATAACCATCTCATTCAGACGAACTTAACTGAGCCAGACGTTGATCTTTTCATGAACTTAACTCACCAAGTTTGGTTCGTCTCATGAAAAGTTTGACATTTGGCCTAGGCGGACCTAACAGTATTATTAGACTCAAAGACACGCGCCCGGAGACTTATGTAATTTGTCAAGCCTAAGACGACGACCTGCCAATTTAAGGAGAAATTGCTAATGCAGCTGAATTCCGTAAATGAAAGGAAAGCAATTTACTGACAATTTACAAACAACGTAAACAATGTTATAGAAGAAAAGAGGGAAATACAGGACCTAAACATTAGCTATAACCTATCCTAACCTTGAAAACTCTCTTTACAGTTACATTTTATTGAACAAAGCACTATTCCAGAGGGTTTAAGAGGAAGAAGGCTTTACACTTAAAAAAAAACTAAATAATTTTTCTCGGTTGATAATCAGCATAACCAATGTAACACGATCATGCGCGGAACGCACGAACCTGCATTTTAGCGAGTTATTTCATTTATACATAACTCTGGCGGATCCAGCGTTTTGCGTTCATGAAATCCATAACATGAGAAGTAACCCGGTTCGTTTCTTCAGAATAGTTTGTGTACATTATTGTTCTAAGCATTGCTGTGTTTCAGTATGCTCAACAATACTCATGTCAGGCGCCCCTGTATTGCAAATGTTTTCCTTTGCAGCAATTACCAATGTGACAATTTACGAACAACAAAAAACTAACAGTGAGCAAATGTAGTCAAAATGCATAACCGAAAAACACCTTCTTCCGCAGAAATCATCGTTGGATGGAAAAGGATCAGCATTTTTACATGTTCCTTTAGCAAGAGTTGGTATAGTTGGACAGATAGCTGAATTTGAATGGGAATACCAGTACGATACTGGTATTGCTAATGGTGGGGATGTAAAAATTGTCCAATTTAGCAAAAGGTCAAATCCGCAGACTAAGCCGCGAATCCTGTGGAAATTTCAGGACAATGTAAATACCACAATTCCGGAATATGCCGAACGTTTGCTGGTGTCCAAGGTGAGGAGGAATGAGCAGGAAAAATATCCCGTTGAAAGATATATTTTCAAACTTTTTAAAGTCAATACAAACGATGAGGGAGACTACGAATTACGCGTCGGGTTCACAAATAAAGAGATGGACTTGGACAGTCGAGTTTTTCTTGATGTACACGGTAAGGATATAAATTAAAGTAAGAATCCTGCGAGCTTATCTTTTTCTTAAACTTCCCTTAGCTCTTGCGATAATTAGTCGAAGAGAAGAAGCTTTTGTGTTCAGTATGAATTTATAAACCGACATTACGCATTATTATATTACACCTACATGATTATATTACACCCACAGGGAACACCAATCACTAACACGAACGGACGACAGTTGAGGCAATCACTTTGCGAAGATTTATAGCAAACGATTTGGTGACGATTAATGACGACACCTTCTCTTCTCTAATCCTGCATTTAAAATGTATTAAATACAGTTTGCGTGGAGGGAGTATTAGTAACGAACGGGGTACACTCACTAATAAGTATTAGTATTATATTATAGCACAATACTTTGTCCAGACTTGTGAATTAGTGTAAAGCAAACTAGAACAGGCTTGCCTTCAGCCACCAAGACTGAACATTCATTTCTTAAAAAGTATCAAACAATGGCCTTGACAACGGCCGTGGTCCTCGGCATAAGAGTAACGATGATCCATTAGAGTGCAGATTTCATTTAATTTAACGTAGATTAGGCACCCCAGGAAACCCTATAAAAAGACAAAATAAATCAATTAACCAGAGCGAGGATCAAATGTGAGTCAGTCACTCAACCAAAAGGGAATGGGCAGAAGCGATAGAAAGAGATAGGTACTTTTTAATCAAATCAAGATATAAAAAGCAGCTGTATATTTTTAACCTTTAAGACTGATAAGCTTTTTTCATTTTCGGAAACGTACACTAGCTCTCAATTGGACTAGAAGTTGTTGACTCTACATTAGTTTTTAAACCATATAGCATAAAGCGATGTGTAAGTCAGAGATCATCTATTAAGAAAGCCGTCCATCTTCGTTTTATGTCACTTTGTCTTGACAGTGCGTCCTCGAATAATAAAAAACGGAAACAAGCAAAATAAAGGGTCCTATAAAGAAAATGAAAGACTTCTCTTCGCTTGTGAAACCGAGGAAGGAACAACTCCAAATATAAGGTGGATGAAAAATGGACAACTAATGCCTGGACAAGAAAAAAGTTATTTCTCCATCGAGAATCTGTCAAAAAATGATGCCGGAGTATATTCCTGTTGTGCTTATTATCCCCACGGTAATGTCAGCAGCATGGAGGTGCTCGTGCGAGTGCAATGTAAGTGCAAGTTATTTTTATTAAAAGGCAACGATTGAGTAAACTATTAAGATGTCATTGTTGCTAGAGACGAAACGTCGCTAAAATAATGAGTAATAATGTGAAGGTTTGGAGAAACTCGCTCGCTAAACTAGAACGTACCGAAGGTCTTTTTAACATCTTCGATCGTCTTCACCTCTTTATTCTTCTCAGTGTAATAACTTCTACTGTTAACATCTAGCTCTAAGTAATTACTTATAACTCCACCTAAATTCCTACTTGCTTAAAAGCCAAATATCAGTGGTTTTGTAACCAAAGCTTGGGTCAGTTGACCGTGTCCCTGAACCTTAGCTGCTGCAATCGTTAAGAAGCTACAAATCAATGAAAAAACTAAAACGCTGATTAACAACCCGAAACAGAAACCTAATCCAGCTTTAAAAAGCCAAGGTCAGCTTTGATCTACCGCCCAAACACGACCACCTGACAAAGCCAAGCCAAGGGTGTTCCAAAAATTAAAAGTATCCTGAAGCGAGCTAAGCATGAATTCAAGTTCGAGTAAAGTCAAAAGATCAGAGCAGGAAAACACCCAGGCATGTGGACAAAATCCTAACGGGTCTCTTTAATAACGAGGATGCATGAGCTATGCTTGTGTGCTTTTTTCTTCTCATTTGAGTTTACTTCTATGACTGGCAGATCATATCAAAATACTTCACAATAATGATGATAATTGCGCAGAGTAATTGTGGCGCCAATCTTAATTGGTGCATTGGGAGCTATGATCTCTAAAAACAAGGAAGAGTGGTTGGCGGAGACTGGCGTCACGTGTCGTTTAGTGTGACGTGATATCAAAGGAAGACTCCAGCAAACCATCCAATCGAAGATATGTTCAATGACGATAATAATAATAATAATAATAATAATAATAATAATGCTGATAATGATAATAATAATATTGCTCGTAATAAGAAAAACATTATAATTATTATTATCATTACTTCTAACTCAGCGTACTTAATGCTATTTTAACCAAAAAACTGTTGCAGATGCCCCAAGGGTCAACACTCCTTCCACGAACACTATTCTGTCATGGAAAGGTAATCCCACCAACTTAACATGCTCAGCAATGGGGGATCCTGCTGCTAACTTTTCATGGACAAGAGCTGACGAGAAGCTGCCGGCTGAACAGTCTGAAACTTCTACCAACACAAGTGTTTTGACGATTATTCCGTTGGCAGATTCTGATTTTTCAAACTACACTTGTACAGCATATAATGGCATTGGTAAAGACAGCAAAGTATTTATACTTAAACCGATAAGTAAGTATGGTTAATAATTGCAATTAAACTTGGCTAGAATCATATTGTCAGAATAACGCTGTTTCTTCAAAACGATCCTACTTTTGCACAATAAAATATATATTTTTATTTTTTGTGTGTATTTTTCTCATCCGTCAACCTAATCGAAGTAGCCTTGCCTGACCCTCATTTCTTTTAAAATGGCCATAAGCAAAAAGGAACATTTTTGAGTTAAGGAAAACTCATTAGATATGACTAAGTATAAAGAGTGATAAAAATGCCTCCGATTAGTTCAATAGTTAAGTCTGCTTATTTGGTTCTGACTATACTTATTCATGATGGAGTAACTGCTACCATATTAGGCCCCTCTCTCTAATATAATAAGCCCCCCTCTCGTTTAAGCTACCCATCCCCTCCCTCTTATTATTATTCACTGTAAATGATAGGACTGTGTAAATCAATTACGACTGTCAGGGGTCTATTGCGACTGTAAAACTTTGTGTGGACTGATCAGGGATGGTTTATTCACCAGCCAAAAGTTCTGATTTGTTTTTCATCCTCGGCTGTATGATCTCCAACGGCTTTTACTTGAGCTTTCCCACTTTGCATTCTGGTTCTTTATGGAGAACTGATATCATCTTTTTTGCTAAATTGAATAAGCCCCCTCCCGTAAAATGAGCCCCCTGTATCTATTAAGCGCCCTGGGCATTAATAGAGGATTTACGGTATTTCAAAGGTCGCCTTGTGTTGTTTCTGCTATAGGCCCGCCAAGTCCACCAATAATCACCCATATCGATGTAACTCACAACGCCATCAAAGTGGAATGGAATGTTCCAACCACTAAGCAAACTACGCCAATTACGGGATATGTGTTAAGAATAAAGAAGCAAGGAGACTCCACATCCATCGAAGTTACTTTTCAGGCAAAGAGTAATTACTATATTTTAGGAAATCTGACTCGAGGAAGTAATTATACAGTTTGGTTGTATGCAACTAACGTGGCCGGTAGAAGTAATGCTTCAGGGGGAAAGCAAGTAGAAACGCTAATAAATGGTGAGTAACTTCCAACACGCAGGGAACACTTTTGTCATGGTTACTGCATGAAATCAAAATTGACCAATCAAGCAGAGGATTTTTCCCCTTCTCCGTCTACCCTCATAGGTTATACGGATTTGTTTGTTTGCTTTTTGGCAAGTCAAATAATTCTTTTAGCCAGACGCTAATGCAACTATCAATGAAAACTGGTCGTGACTAGATGTACAAATTTAGACACGAGCAATAAACCCAGGGGGGGGGGGGGGGGGGGAGTGGGTGCGAGTAATGTATCATTGGATAAACAACGCGAGAACCACATAGTCGAAAAAAAGGTTCCCTGAAATGTTTATCAGGCCTGTAATATAAGAAATACAGCCATTCAAAAACTCCAAAATTTAGTTAGAATACATACATGTCCTGACTTTGTGTCTGGGAAACCATACATCTCTTAGTAAATTTCCAAGTACATAATTAGCTGTACCTTGTTCAATATTAGCCTCATTAACACCAGAGTTGAGATTCTTGCAAAGAACTGTGTGTGAAGTCGTACCTAGTGGTCCTCGGTTTAAAATTAGGTAATGGATTGTGCAGAATGCTGCGTTATGCGTCCGAGGCTTTAATGCATTCAAAGAGAATTACGGCTGGGGGCTAGGGGATAAAGGAAGTGCGAGTCTGAATCCTGCTATGGGCGTGACTTTCTGTGCGTTTACAGCTTTATTTCTTATTAGGTTTTGCAATAGCTAGGATATGACTTTTGTAGAGACGACACTTTTGAAAAAAGGAGATAAATCACGAGAGAAAGCGGTGGCAATACAGCAGCCGGCTCCTATTTGCTTGAATATGAGCTCAATGTACTCCTTAGGTGAGAACTTTTCGTTGCAATTGAAATTAGAGCTCTTTTAAAAAGGAACTATACGTTTCAAGGAAAACTATGTCTTCAAGACGTCGCAAAGTCATTGAAACTCTTGAACAATATACTGAAATACTTCTTAAACCTTTTCGGTAACAATTGTGGGGAAAACCTAAGTATGAACTTATTGTAATTCTTATTGCCAGGTTGTTTATAGATAAACAAATAAAGGAATATTGTCCATAAAAAAAAACTTTCCGCATTTTTTTAAACAGAGAAACCATCTCTTGAGTTGAAAAATTACAGTGATATATATTAAACACACATCACTACCCTCGAGTTCGTTTCATTTATTTGATC